>NC_079458.1:38428441-38728441 GCF_903798145.1 Danio aesculapii
TGTGTTTTATTAGGGGTGTGCAACACTCACACGCACACACTGATGTCTGTGGACGACTGCGCTCTGACCTGTAACCCAGAGTATTAATAACGCAAGCAATCGCAAGAACGTAGACAATAGCTGTAGTGGAACACCGAGGCAAATATATTTACATAATGGAAATGACAGAATTGGTCACACAACATTAAGCATTGCATATAAACATTAGAGGAGAGCATAAGAGTGTGTGTATATGTGCATGTGCGTGCATGTGTGTGTGTGTGTGTGTGTGTGTGCGTTTTGGAATGGATAATTTATTAGCTGAGCTAATGGGAAATGAAGGTGCTGGACAGTAGCTGTAATTTTTCGGTAAAAACGTGATATACTGAAAAAAAAAAAAATAATTATTTGTATATATTCTGGAGAGTAGTTTTACTTTTATGGTAGAACAATGTGAAATACAGAATATTAAAAACTACAAATTTAAATAAAGCTGTAAAAAAGTATGTATAATTTCTTCAACACATTTCTAAACATAATAGTTTTATTAACTCATTTCTAATAACTGATTAATTTTCTCTTTGCCATGATGACAGTAAATAATATTTGACTAGATATTTTTCAAGACACTTCTATCCAGCTTAAAGAGACATCTAAAGGCTTAACTAGGTTAATTAGGTTAACTAGGCACGTTAGGGTAATTAGGCAAGTTATTGTATAACGATGGTTTGTTCTGTAGACAATCGAAAAAGGGGCTAATAATATTGACCTTAAAATGGTTATCAAAAAATTAAAAACTGCTTTTATTCTAGCTGAAATAAAACAAATAAGACTTTCTCCAGAAGAAAAAATGTTATCAGACATACTGTGAAAATTTCTTTGCTCTGTTAAACATCATTTGGGAAATATTTAAAAAAGAAAAAAAAATTCAAAGGGGGGCTAATAATTCTGACTTCAAGTGTGTGTGTGTGTGTGTGTGTGTGTGCGTGTTTTCTTTTTTTGTTAAGTTTATTTATTTATTAGTTTATCAATTTAAAAATTGTTTGTTTTTATATTTTATTTTATGCGCAGGCTGGTAGAAAAAAAACTATTTAAATTAAGGTTTACATTAGGGAAAAAAGGTGTTTTATTCAAGTAAAATCATCATTCGACATCACTTAACCAAACTATATGAATCATAAAATCTATTTCATATGCTAGAGCTTGCAAATTAATTATAATAATAATTAAAATAATTATATTTAGGTGTCACAGTGGGGCAGTGGGTAGCACGATCACCTCACAGCAAGAAGGTCACTGGTTCGAGCCTCGGCTGGGTCAGCTGGCATTTCTGTGTGGAATTTGCATGTTCTCCCCTTGTTGGCATGGGTTGGCAATAAGCTAAATTGGTCATAGTGTGTGTGTGAGAATGCAGGAGTGGTGGGTGTTTCCCAGTGTTGGGTTGCAGCTGGAAAGGCATCTGCTGCATAAAACATATGCTGAATTAGTTGGCAGTTCATTCCGCTGTGGCGACCCCTGATTAATAAAGGCACTAAGCCGAATAGTAAATGAATGACCAGAACACAGAAATATTCTCCACACAGAAATACCAACTGACCTAGTCGAGGCTCAAACCAGCAACCTTCTTGCTGTGAGGTGATCGTGCTACCCACTGTGCCACCGTGACGCCTGTTTTTAATATAAAAATATGGTACAGTTGAAGTCAGAATTATTGTCCCCCCTTTGACAAATGATGTTTAACAGAGCTTTAACAGAGTTTAACAGATGTTTAACAGAGCAAGGAAATTTTCACAGTATGTCTGATAATATTTTTTCTTCTGGGGAAAGTCTTATTTGTTATATATATATATATGTGTATATATTTATATATATATATATATATATATATGTATATATATATATGTATATGTGTTATATATATGTGTATGTATATGTATATATAAGTGTATATATGTGTATATATGTGTATGTATATATATATATATATATATATATATATGTATATATATATATATATATATATATATATATATATATATGTATATATATATATGTATATATATGTATATATATGTATATATATGTATATATGTTCTATTTTTTGTATCATTTGGTGTGTTTCTTCTCCATCATCATCATTCTAATGCAAGATTTTCATTTCCACCGGGACAATACACTCCACTCGGGGGAATTCAGACACGATTAATCACATAAAACCAGATAACGTCAGCAGATTGTTTTAACTTCTCCCATCTAATCCCTCATAATGGAGATGAAATCGTAATACGGCGCCGCGCTTCTAATAAACACTCATTTTTCTGAAAGCCGAGACAATAAAATGAATTGTTTTCCTGGCAAAAAAAAAAAGGCCTGCTCTCCGGGATTATATCGACATGGCATTTGACGCTCTAATCCGCAGCAAATGCTTCAGATTATTACAGAATGTCCAGTGCATTAAAACCAATGTGTATTCAAACGCACATAAGAAGATTTCGCTCATGATGGTGTCTTTTGTAGCGCAGCGGAAGCGTTAGCAGAGGTTACTGAGGTAGCACACATGCAAACAATAGAGATTAACTCTTCAAACTGGGGCATTCAAGTATATACTTTTATTTTTAACCTCGCATACTTCATACTCAAATCCTGCGTTGAGGAATTTTGGTTAGTTGTTGACCTGCTTACCTTGAGTTTATCTGGATAATTCTATAGTTGTGGGTACATTTGACATTGTTAAACAAAAGTTAAGGAAAAAAGTTAATCGTATCTCCAGTATCTTATTTGAAGCATATGAAACGATAATAGTTCAGCGCTTAATAAATGCAAATACTTAATTATATAGTTTATAATAATTCAGGGGAGCTAATAATTCTGACTTCAACTGTATATATTTTAGGGAATTATTCATTCATTTATTTTCCTTCGGTTTAGTCCCTTTATTTATCAGGGATCGCCACAGCGGAATGAACCGCCAACTATTCCAGCATGTGTTTTACTCAGCAAATGCAATTCCAGCTGAAACACTCATACACTATGACCAATTTAGTTTATTCAATTCACCTATAGCGCATGTGTTTGGACTTTGGGGGAAACCGAAGCACCCGGAGGAAACCTACACCAACATGCGGAGAACATCCAAACTCCACACAGATATGCCAACTAGCCCAGCGGGGACTCAAACCAGCGATTTCTCGCTGTAAGACGACAGTGCTAACCAATATCCTTTTTGATCTATTAGATCAGGGGTCACCAATCTCGGTCCAGGAGGGCCGGTGTCCCTGCAGGGTTTAGCTCCAGCTTGCCTCAACACACCTGCCTGCTGTTTCAAGGATTCCTAGTAAGACCTTGATTAGCTTGTTCAGGTGTGTTTGATTAAAGTTGGAGCTAAAATCTGCAGGACACCGGCCCTCCAGGAACAAGTTTGGTGACCCCTGTATTAGATAAACAGTCCTTGAAACCAAGATGACATTTCACCTGTGGACACACACACACACACACACACACACGCACAGATGGAAATACAAGCTCTACAAGTGCAGACCTAATACACAAAAATCACTTTTATAAGGGGGTTTAAACACAGTTGTGTGAATATAACCAGCTCCTAATGCTAAAAATGTACAATTCTGTTTTATATAATCACACTTGATATAAACAGTCTTTTGAAACACTTTGATTGACATTCTCCCTTTGTAAGTGTCATCAGAGGGGGAAAGCCCCGCCCACTAGTGACAATCTCTCACTCATTAGCATAGGACGTTAGTCTTGTTTTGAGTGCCACTATGCTGACACACAGGAATTTGTAGCTCCGCCCTGTTTTGGAAAGAGCACAATCTCATTTGAATTTAAAGCGACAGTCACCAAAATGGTGAAATGAGTCACCATAATTAGGATCAAAGCCTAAAGGGGGCTTAATATGTCCCCTTTAAGTTTACATCATGTATGAGTGTGTAATCTTCTGTGTAATGCCTTGTGTGTGTATACAAAATGTTGACGGATGTTCAGTAATGACCACACACACAGAAGGTCAGTGGTTGTGAATGTGGTCAGAGGGCAGTGCAGTCAAACACATCTCCAATGCGGCACATTTTCCCTGTGGACCCGTTTAGGAAGTATCCGCGTGGCCTTTCTCTCTGTCACTCCGTCTTTTTTTGTAGGAAAGACTCATTATTTATGAGATCTGTGTCAGGTTTTGGATCGTGTGTGGGCACAAAACTGCCACCGTTCAATGATCTGCTGTCTGGAGTTCTGATTCAGAGCAATGGGAAGCCTTTAATGAAACTATCTAGAGCTACTGATTATAGGACTATATTAAGAATGTATAATATATTTGAAAATGGAGGGGTGGCATGGTGGTTCAGTGGTTAGCACTGTCGCCTCAAAGCAACAAAGTCGCTGGTTTGAGTCCTGACTGGGCCAGTTGGCATTTCTGTGTGGAGTTAGCATGTTCTCCCTGTGTTGGCGTAGGTTGGCTCCGGGTGCTCCGGTTTCCCCCACCAGTCCAAACACATGGGCTATAGGTGAATTGATGAGATAAATTGTAGTGTATGAGCGTGTGATTGTGTATGGGTGTTTCCCAGTACTAGGTGCATAATAACTCACCTATAGGTGAGTTTACAGCTACAACCCCATATACACTCAGCCACACACATGCACTACGGCCAATTTAGCTCACCCAATTCACCTATAGCGCATGCGTTTGGACTTTGGGGGAAACCGGAGCACCCAGAGGAAACCCATGGCAACACATGGGAAACACACAGAATTGCCAACTGACCCAGCCAGGGCTCGAACAAGCGACCTTCCTGATGTGAGGCGAAAGTGCTAACCACTAAGCCATCTTGTCACCTTTTTGTTTTATTTATGTTCATTTTATTTACTTATTTTTAATCATTTATTGATTTAATTTATTTACTTCGATGCTTTATGTATTAAGGTCAATTTTATTTATTAATTAATTAATTAATTTATTTATTTATTTTATTTATTTACTTCATCGCTTTATTTGTTTCTTATTTATTTATTTATTTATTCATTAATTTATTGATTTTATTTATTTACTTACTGGCTTTATTTATTTATTATGTGTTTATTTATTTATTTATTAATTTATTGATTTTATTTATTTACTTAATCGCTTTATGTTTTTATTTATTTACTTGCATTATTTATTTATTTATTTATTTGTTTGTTAATTAATGTACTTATTTATTTATTAATTTATTGATTTTATTTATTTACTTACTGGCTTTATTTGTTTATTCATTTGTTGATTTTATTTATTTACTTACTGGCTTTACTTTATTTATTCATATATTGATTTTATTTATTTACTTAATAGCTTTATGATTTTATTTATTTACTTATATGCTTTATTTATCAATTTATTTATTTATTGTTTCATTCATTTATTGATTTTATTTATTTACTTACCCGCTTTATGTTTTTATTTATTTACTTACATGCATTATTTATTTATTTATTTATTTATTTATTTATTTGTTTGTTAATTAATGTATTTAATTATTCATTCATTTATTGATTTTATTTATTTACTTACATGCATTATTTATTTATTTGTTTGTTAATTAATATACTTATGTATTCATTTATTGATTTTATTTATACTTACTGGCTTTACTTAATTTATTTATTTAGTATTTTGTTTACTTTTTGTTGAGTAAAACAAAACAATTTTAATTTCCTTTTTCATTATTATCTTTTTCATTTTTGAATAAATGCTAATCAGCACTTTCTATTCAAATCAAACTACGTTTACTTAAGAAGCAAAATAACAGTGTTTGCAAAAACTGTGTCAAAAAGTGTTAGTTCTTAAAATAAAAAAGTATATGTTTTATACAACAAAATATAACCTATTTTGGTTTGGTTTAACCTATATAACCTATTATATAACTTAGGCCTAATTAACAGGACCTAAAATTTGGATATCAAGTAATTATGAATGATTAGATAAGAATGATTAGGTATTTATAGTGGGCGAAACAAGGTGAAAATACAAAATAAGCATAATTTAGTATGATTAGATTGAGAATACATTTCCGAATTTAGCTCGGGCACAATCTAGACACCCCAAACTGCTTGCACCGGAAAAGGAAACCCATCTAATCAGATGTAAACAAGTTTTTCTGTGGGATGGCGCTTCATTACGCTGCGCTCTTTGTGTGTAGTGGTGATAAGCAGTTTTTTTGGTGAACGCCAGTATAACACCGCTAGCGTTTAAGAAGTTAATGAAGGTCGTCACCGGCGGCAGTCTGAAACCTGCGTGACGGCTGCGTCTCAATTCACACACACACACTTCCCTGATTAAGCGTGAAATATTGCGTGGCTCAGGACACAGTGTCCTCCAGCACACGGAGAGGGAGAGAGAAAAAAAAGGAGATATTAACACTGAACGGCTTCCTCCAGAGGGACTGTCGATAAAATGACCGAAAGAAAGAAATAGCACAACTTTACAAATTAGCATAATTAGTAATTATCTCTTAATAGGCCCTCTTGGCTTTTGAGACTCGCCTCTTGAATTTGTGCTTAAAGTTCACGGTGTGTGAATTTAAAAAAGCTGGATTTGTGTTTCTTTTTTTCTGTGCGTGAATGTCTCCGTAGCACACATGAGCTGTAGAGATGACCGTCTAATTGAGGTCAGAAACATTCACCGGACAGGAGGAAGAGTTCATCGCTTCGGGATTCGTTTATTAGATGTTCGTTTAGGAAATTGTGTGTCTGATGCAATGCAAATGGAATTTGGTTGATGTTTTTAAAAGTGTGATGTTATATCTTTGTGAAATGACACGTTGGTTGGTTAATTGGTTGAATTGATTGGCTGATTTGCTGATTGATTGAATTATTGATTGATTTGATTGGCAGATTTGTTGATTGACTTATTGGTTGAATTGATTTGCTGATTGATTGAATGATTGATTCATTGGCTGATTACTTGATTTGATTGGCAGATTTCTTGATTGTCCTACTGGTTGAATTGATTTGCTGATTGATTGATTGATTGATTGATTGATTGATTGTCTGATTTATTGATTGGCTGATTTGTTGATTGATTGATTAATTGGCTGATTTGTTGATTGATTGATTGATTGATTGATTGATTGATTGATTGATTGATTGATTGATTGATTGGCTGATTGATTTATTTCATTGGCAGATTATTGGTTGAATTGATTCGCTGATTTGCTGATTGATTGATTGACTGATTGATTGACTGATTTGTTGATTTTATTGGCAGATTTGTCTATTGGCTTATTGGTTGAAATAATTGGCTGATTGTTTGATTGTTTGTATGAATGATTGATTGATTGATTGATTGGCTGATTTGCTGATTGATTGAATGATTGATTGATTTGATTGGTTGATTTGATTGGCAGATTTGTTGATTTATTGAATGATTTATTCATTGGCTGATTTCTTGATTTGATTGGCAGATTTCTTGATTGTATTATTGGTTGAATTGATTTGCTGATCGATTGATTAATTGGCTGATTGATTGATTGATTGATTGATTGATTGACTGATTGACTGATTTGTTGATTTTATTGGCAGATTTGTCTATTGGCTTATTGGTTAAAATAATTGGCTGATTGTTTGATTGTTTGTATGAATGATTGATTGATTAATTGATTCATTGATTTGGCTGATTTGTTGATTGATTGATTTGTTGATTCAGTTACGGGGTGTCCACACTCTGTCCTGCAGGGTTGGTGTTCTGGAGAGTTTAGCTCCAGCTCTTATCAAACCCATATGAAGCAGAAAATTAAGCTCTTTCTAGATATACTAGAAACGTCCTGGCTGATGTGTTGTGGAAAGTTGGAGCTAAACTCAGCAGGACACCGACCCTCCAGGACAGAGTTTGGACACCCCTAATTTGGCTGATTTGATTTATTTTTTTATTTATTGATTTATTTACTGATTAGCTTATTTAAGCCGCGGTCACAGCACTTTTTGCCCCATAGACTTCCATTCATACGCACGCTGACGGGACAGACTGGAAATGCAAGCTTGTGTGACACGTTTTGCAGTCTGCTGCATTGCAAAGTTCAAGCTTAATGAACTCTGACCTGCGTCAACGCATCACATGACTGCATGAGACCAATTGAAGATCAAAACGTGACCTCTCTGGACAGAAATGTTAAATATAAACCAGTTGCTCACTTTTTTTAAATGTCTAATCATCTTGTTTTATCCCACCCCTTTTTGCAGCACCTTACCACATAATTTTGCATGCTCAAGCTCTAGCGTGACCGCGGCAGTAGTTGGTTGGTTGATTGATTGATTTGATTGATTGTTTGATTGATTATTGGCTGCAAAAAACAATGTTTGAGCAATAAAATCCAGGCTTGGTTACAAAAAATCTTTCCAACGAAAACCTTTGAACCGTATTATTTAAAAATAGTTTTTATTATTCCAAAAAAAAGTCAAAAAATTTTTTTCTTCCTGGAGAAAGTCCTATTTTAAATTTTTTTTAGCTTAGCTGATTTTAAAACATATTTTACAGTCAATATGATTAGCACCCTTATATTATTTTTCAATTGGGGGCAGAAGAAAAGCACTGTTGTCCCAGGGCTTTAAAGACTTCATATTATGCACCTTTTTACAAGATGTTAAGTAAGTCACTGATGTCTCTAGAGTCTGTGCGTGCGTGCGTGTGACATTTCAGCTTAAAATACCCCACCAATAATGTTTTATAACTCTTTGAAACTGACCCTTTTTGGCTTTGATACAAATCTCATGTAATTTTAGTTATTTTAAATTCAAATAAGATTTTCAAAACAGGGCGGAGCTACAAATGCCTATGTGTCATAGCGGCAGATTCAAAAACAAGACTAATGTCCTATGCTAATGAGGGAGAGATGGTCACTAGTGGGCGGGGCTTTGCCATTCTGATGACACGCACAAAGGGAGAATGTCAATCAAAGTGTTTCTGCAGACTGTTTCTGTCAAGTGTGATTATATAAAATAAAATGATACATTTTGTCCATTAGAGGCTGGTTATATTCACACACTGTTGCCACACAAACCTCTTATAAAAGTGATTTTTGCATAATAGGTTGCACTTTTACGCTAAATACCAGTATTTTGGGAAATAACTACAATATCATGTAGAGTCATCAAAGATAAAATAAATGTGTTATTTGAAATGAGTTATTTAAACTATTATACTCAAATATTCTGCTGCTGTATTGGCCTGATCTGCTCTGTCTGCCCACTCGTGATTGCGCTGTGAGTTATCAGTTATCAGATGATCAGAGTAATAACATTGCAGGCTATGAGAGCTGACAGCACCAGCACATCTCCATAAATACCTCCTGCCTGGAAAACGAGCATAGCGCTGCGATGTGGGCCACAAATCAATTAACAATGCCCACGAGCCACAACCACTGACACCAAGACTTCTAATACCAGCAAATCACTGCCTCTGCTACAATAATGTGCACTCCAGTGCTGAAACCTTTCAATTTTATTATTAGAATGCATGCACATTGTTTTTTAATAGCTTTTTTTCTGTAATGTTTTCCTACAGGATGCAAATTTGACACTCCATATGGCAACCCAACACTGTGCCAAATACAGTTGAAGAAAAAATTATTAGCCCTCCTGTGAACTTTTAATTCTTTAAAGGACACCTATGATGAAAATCAACCTTCGTAAGCTGTTTGGACAGAACTGTGTGTAGGTATAGTGTGTCCACACTCATATTACACATAAAGTCTGTTTTTTTTTTATTTCCTGATGTTAAGTTAGGATCCAAATCCCTCCCATTTTAAAGCCCATTGCAACGTGACGTAGGAGTGCGGTATCCCCTGCCCACTAAATTGATTGACAGCCGTGGATAAACATGTCTCCGTAGTAAGGCATATATCATATCCACAACACAGGACGTGCCCAAAGCAACTGGTATTAAAAGATCTGTCATCTCTCTGTGATCATCTGCACCTTGAGAATGAGTTTTTCTAAGTTTAAAATGTTTTTCAAGAGTTTACACTTAGCTGATAATCAATAAAGCGTATTTGGCATGCTGTCCCGGGAGAGAGCCCTGAGCTCGTAATATCCTCGAGCCCTGGGCTCCCTCCCGTTGGAAGGGCGAGAGGGGAGTTCGAGCTCAGGTAGGTCTCGAGACTCCCCTGCTTGTCGCCGCGTGAGAAGTGTAAACTAGGGTTGTTTTCGGTGATAATTTGGTTTAATCTATTGCTATGGTATATGTTTTTGGACGGTGGGAGGAAACCGGGGGACCCGGGGGAAACCCACGCGAACACGGGGAGAACATGTAAACTCAGCACAGAAACACCAACCAGCCTGATAGGAGGTTGGACCAGCGGTGTTCTAGCTGTGAGGCAACAGTGCTAGCCACTGGGCCACCGTGTCGCCCTATCGGAAAAAAGAGGGAGGAAGTAGGGGTGGAAGGAGGGGAAGCTTCAAGACGAAGATAACTGGAGTGAAAAACTGGTTATTTATAATGCTTCCGTAATTATCTGATGGGTCACATTACGGAGCTAATGAGGAGCCAGCCGTGTTGATCATAAGCACGTGATCCTCTCGAAATTAGTTTATAAATAAACCACACTTAAAACAGTGCATGTTTGTAATAAAGACAGTAAAATCGATGTGTAATTTATCACCACAGCCGCATAGTGTCGGTACAATTATCAAAGACGACGCTTCAATCCTGGTTAGTGGACTTAAATCAGGTTTATTTTGAAACATTAACAAAACGGAGATCCATACAGCAGTGTATATTAAGATGTATCCTGTCACATTTGCCATGCAAAAACAGTGCAAAGCTAAACGTGTGTGTGTGTAAAACTTTATAACGACACTGTGTGACTCATCGTTGCAGAGTGGCTTGAAATGACTCCACAACAAATATATCAAAGAACAGTTGTGAAAGCTCTGACTGTAGTAAGAGAGATCTGCTTCATTCTTGTCTGTCACTGTGCTGTTTATCTACGTGAAGGCTACATGCACATGGGAACAGTAGGCGGGGAGAATTAGCTCATTTGTATTAAAGGCACAGGCAATAAAAACAGCTACAACATCCAAACAGCTCAAATTTTCCAGATTTCAAAAGGTCTAATAAATAATCTGATCAGTGTTTTGAGCTGAAACTTTGCAGACACAGTCTGGAGACACAAAAGACTTAAATTGATCAAGGGGTAATATATGCGCCCTTTAAAAAATGTGTTGTTTAATGGATGTTCAACACATTTTTATATAAAATGCTCATTTAAACCTTTTATATATATATATATATATATATATATATATATATATATATATATATATATATATATATATATATATATATATATATTGTGTGTGTGTGTGTATATATACATACATATATACATATACATATACATATATATATATATATATATATATATATATATATATATATATATATATATATTGTGTAAATATAGTGTATATTATACATTTGTTGTGTCTTCTATTATTTTCTATTATCATTTTATAAAAAAAAAATATTATTTAAATTTAATTATATATAAAATCAAAACTATTTCAAAAAAATATGTCATACAATAAAGCTATAAGATTGAAAAAGCTTCTGCTTTGAACTAGACTGACTGAATATATACTATTAAATATCTACTATTCAAAAAAATATACAAACAAATGTAAAATACAGTAAAACACTCTAAATCTGTTGAAACGCATCGATCTGATAGTGGTTGAGTTTGCAGCTTGATATTATTAAGAGATCGCTGACAGGAAAAGTGAACAGCTCCGCCAGAGCACGTCTGAAGCTCATATGCAAGTTTATTTTACAGTCTATGACAGAAACATTAAGCCTTGCTAGATTTTCCTGTATAGGCGCTCGTCTGTTTTAAAACAATCGCAGGACATTAATTTGGACAACTATGCAGATATGTTAAATAGCACAAAAATACAGAAAGAGAGACTTTCACTTCACGCATAGTTTGTGGATGAACAGACTGACGTGTACTAGTTGCAGACATGAAGTAATCAATCAGAGAACAGGAGAAAGTGCATTACTTTCATCATTTTAATATAGCATATTAATAATCAAATCCATAAATTATAGTATGATATTGTGTTTATTGTGATGTTTATTCTCGCGGCCCACCTGCAACATCGCTGAGGCCCACCGGTTGAGAATCCCTGGTATATACTATTATACTAGTTATTATGCAAGATACTAGTATTCAGCTTAAAGTGCAACTTATAGGCCTAACTAGGTTAATCAGGTTAACTAGGAAAATTAGGGTAAATAGGCAAGCTACAATAGACAAAAAATGTTTTTTTTTCTGTCGACAATCAGAAAATATATATTGCTTATTGCTAATAATATTGACCTTAAAATAGATTTAAAACAAAAACTGCTTTTATTCTAGCCAAACTAAAAGAAATAAGACTTTCTCCAGAAGACAAAAGTACTTTAGGAAATATTGTAAAACTTTCCTTGATCTTTTCAAAAGCATGTGTGAAATATTACAGGAGGGTAACAGTTTTGACATCAACTGTATGCTGAATATAAACATATCATAGTCAAAATAAAGGCTTTTAAATGACTTTTGATGGTTTAATAGTTTCAACAGCCAATAATTCAGCACACAACACACATTGTGTTCTTCACAAGCAAGTGAAGCATATTTATTGCAGTCTAGCCTGTATTTATTTGAGTTTGTTATGCTTTTGTTCATGGTTTTTGAGGACAGGAGAATATCATGTTGGCGTCTGTCTTGTTTGGGTAGCTTCCACACAGTGACAGATGATTTCCCGGCAAAATATTGTCAATTTTGATTTGATGCACAGCTTTTGATGTCAGCAACAGAAGATCTTGGAAATATGTTTCTTGTCTCTTGTAAATATTATTCCTACTTTATTTTTTGGTTAGTAGCACTTTATTATTTGTATCAGGGTTATTTCAGTATCGTTGAATTACTTTGGACCCTTTTCACAAGACTGTAATGATGCGTTTAACAGTCATCAGCATCGTAAATCCTTAAGTTTTTAATTTTTAAAAAGACATATCAACATATATACCGTATGTATTTACGTTTATTATATCGACAAAAAAAGAAATATCGCTTAAATGGGGTGTTTTTTTTAATTGCAGCATCTATAGGGGCAGGACAGTAAATTTGACAGTGATAACACCATCGTTGAGTTTTTCTTTTATTATTTCAGTGAATAGACTAGTAAAACAAATGATTTGTTGTACTCAACCATTCAGTGTGCTCTAAGTTTACACAACTATGATGACCTCCACTAGTGAGAAACCCGGAAATGTGAAAAGGGTCCATTATAGTTTTTGTTATTAGCTTGTACTTTGACAGCACTCATGTGCACCTACGCATGTCTGCAAACTTACCTTATGCAGGTGCTACTGATTTGACCACTCAGTATGTCATATGACAATTGAATCACTGAACAGTAAAGAAAAAAACATTCACAATTCTGAGTCTCACACAGGTGAGTGGGCTTGACAAACCACCTGTAGAAAACACACTTTTTCATCTCAGTCATTTTAACCGACACTTGCACCACTTGCACATTTGCAACTGACACTTTCTTACAATCACTTCATATCTCCTAAAAACATAGTAACATTGTGCATTTATGAAGTGTGCTTCACACAGGTGAGTGGGTTTGACAAACCACCTGTTGAAACACTTTTCTCTACTTATAAAGAAAACACTCAAAATCCCTTACTCTAGTACTTAATTCTCTGAGCACAAGTAGTTCCTTTGTATAATGAACACTTGTGTGTACTGCCTCTCCTTGTCGAATTGCTGAATGCCTCCTTAATTGTAAGTTGCTTTGGACAAAGGCATCTACTAAATGATTAAATGTAAAGTATATATCTTGTCAATAATTCTTGTAAAAAGCGCAATACAAGTAAACAGGGCTTGAATAACTCAAACAATAATGTAGAATCAACTGTTATTCACAATACTGTAAAGGGAAAGAAAAAATTTGTATGTGTATATATATATATATATATATATTCATTTATTTTATTTTTGGCTTGCTCCTTTTATTAATCAAAGGTCACCACAGCAGAATGAACGCCAACGTACCCAGCATATGTTTTGCGTAGCAGATGCCCTTCCAGCTGCAACCAATCACTGGGGAACACCCATACACACTCATTCACACTCATACACTATGGACAATTTGGCTTGCCCAATTCACCTATAGTGCATGTTTTGTTTTCGAACTTGTGGCTGAAATGGGAGCACCCGGAGGAAACCCACGCAAACACGGGGAGAACGTGTGTGTGTGTGTATATATATATATATATATATATATATATATATATATATATATATATATATATATATATATATATATATATATATATATATATATATATATATATGCAGTATAATTCCCAAAAATTCTCCTTAAAGATATCTAGATGTAATTTCATTCTTTCTGACCCTCACATTAAAGCTGGAATCCATGAATCCCACCAGGGCCACCCCTGTGTAAACTCTGGCCACCCCAATATGATTTTGCTGTTGATGTTATTAGTTTAAATGTACTTGCGTAAATGCGCATTGTTTCAATAAATAAATAACAGCCACTAAATTATTGTGGATTGTTTGGTGCCATTGACTAAGCTGATTTACTGCCCCTCCCCCTCCCTGATCATCGTTGACAGCACACACACACCTTCAAAAGACAGCAATGGCAATTTAATATTTAAGTTAAGGTACATCAATAGAAGAAGTTGTATTAATAATATTGTGGCCAAAAAAGCAGTATGGATAAATGATATTATTAGGCTATATATAGTGAGTGTGTGTATATGTATTAATGTCTTTTGTTCATTTGTTTTATTAATTAATCTTTGACATGGCATATACTGTATGCTGTACAATAAAAGTATGTGAAAAATAAGTGAAAAGTTATTTAAATAAAGTGTTTTTAAAATAAATATTGACTTTTATTTGGTTTGCACATTATTTCAAAGAATAAATTGCAATTTTTCAAGAGCGATTAATTAAATGAATTTAAACCACATTGTTTCGAAGATGTGAAACAAAAATATGACATTACACTGAATTCTTAATTTTTTTTGTGTGCCACCCCAAGATTTGGTGTGGCCTCTTCTGGCCACCCCTTAGAAATGTTTTGGGGGGCTCCACTGAATCCCGCTAACAACATTCAACAAATCAACAGTTATTCACAATACAGTAAAAGGTGGAAAAAAGAAACAAATATACAGCATAATTCCCAAAAATTCTGCTTAACGATATCTAGATGTAGTTGATTCTTTCTGACCCTCATGTTAAAGCAGTAATCCATGAATCCCACTAACATCATTCCCCATAAAATGCTTATTTAGCACTTAACCACAGTGGACGTTTATGCGTGTGTCTGACTCCGCTGCGCTATTATTTGTATACGATTATAGTGACGGGCCTGACTGAATGCAATAAGAGAGGTTTGCTTTGTCTTTGATGGCAGCGGTGAAAATAAATGACGCCATTTTCATATTCATCATTGCACTCTGCGCTGCCTTTAAATAACGTTTCCCTTCCTCATCGCCTCCAGTAAAGCTGCCTTCATCCATCGATTTGAACATCCTTCAGGGGCCGTGCACAGAACCCAGGCTTATCTGCCAAATCCTTTAAAAGGTGTTTAAAAAACCTCGATGCGCATTGGCTTTGTCTAATCTAATTCTTCTCTCTTTTTTTCCTCTGTGTTTTAAACCTGTTCGTTTTCCGACTAGACATGTTTGATTTGAACCGCTTTCAGGGCCGGTATATATTTGTATTCAAACACTGTATGTTGGAGTTGCGCATCTATTTGGTGCGATAGCCCAGAGTGTATTTGGTTTTCACACAGAGTGAGCTCTGACACTCTCTCGGGGTGAGATTTGCCTGTGTTGTTTGCGCACCGGCTGCCAGGAGTTAGAAAGGACGGGTTTTATGTACTAGAGAGCAACACTTTCCTGTTTTTGGGTGCTTTTTTTCACAGTTGAAGTACCCGGTCTACTTAAAGCCATGTGTGGTCCGCTGATTTGAATCGTTTAAACCTATTATAACTCAGAGCTATTGATTATTTTCATGTGTCAGGACACCAATAAACTAGTTTTGCGTGTTAAGCCAATCATCATCAGTTATGTGGTTGTCCAACCCCTACACACATACCAATAATCATCGTTTATTTGTAAACAGGTCTGATTCAAACAGCTTTCAGGGCCGATATATATTTGTATTCAAACACTGCATTATAGGATATTTGCTCTTGTTGTTTGCACACTGGCTGCCAGGAGTTAAGAAGGACAGGTTTTATATACTAGAGAGTGACACTTTCTCATTTTTTTCGCGATTAAAGTACCTAATTTTCTTTAAAGCCATGTTTGGTCAGCTGATGGAGGTTTAAGCTACTTATAAGAGAAATTTTTGCATAATAAGACCCCTTAAGTTATTTTTTTTCTATATGTCCGAACCACAGTAAACTAGTTTTAGTTATATTAATTCAGTGGCTCAGTTTCCCCCTTTAAAATCATCACCTGCGTTTTTAGCCAATCATCATCAGTTATGTGGTTGTCCAACCCCTACACCCATACCAATAATCATCGTTTATGTGTAAACCGGTCTGATTCAAACCGCTTTCAGGGCTGATATATATTTGTATTCAAACACTGTATTATATGAGATTTGCTCTCGTTGTTTGCACACTGGCTGCCAGGAGTTAAAAAGGACAGGTTTTATATACCAGAGAGTGACACTTTCTCATTTTTTGCGATTAAAGCACATATTTGGTCTTCTTTGAACCTATATCTGGTCGGCTGATAGAGGTTTAAACTACTTATAAAAGTGATTTTCGCCCAATAGGACTACTTTAAGTTAGAACTATTGATAATTTCAATGTGTCAGAACAACAGTAAACTAGTTTTAGTTGCATTAATTCAGTGGCTCAGTTTACACATTTGAAATCGTCACCTGCATTTTTAGCCAATCATCCTTAGTTATGTGATTGTCCGACCCCTACACAAACACACGACAATCATTCTTGTTTACATGTTAACAGGTGATTGGAACACCTTTCAGCTTCAATATATTTTTGTATTCAAACACTGTATGTTGGAGTTGCTTATCTTTTTGATGCGATAGTCCAGAGTTTATTGGTTTTCACACAGAGTGAGCTCTGACACTCTCTCGGGGTGAGATTTGCTTGCGTTGTTTGCGAACCGGCTGCCAGGAGTTAGAAAGCACGGGTTTGATGTACTAGAGAGCAACACTTTCCTGTTTTTGTGTGCTTTTTTGCACGGTAGAAGTACCTGGTCTTCTTTAAAGCTGTGTCTGGTCAGCTGACGGAGGTTGAAGGATTCATCGAACCCCGGGCGACATGTGAGGCTGATAGAGGTTTAAACTACTTATTAAAGTGATTTTCGCACAATAGGACCTCTAAGTTAGAACTATTGATAATTTCAATGTGTCAGAACAACAGTAAACTAGTTTTAGTTGCATTAATTCAGTGGCTCAGTTTACACATTTGAAATCGTCACCTGCATTTTTAGCCAATCATCCTTAGTTATGTGATTGTCCGACCCCTACACAAACACACGACAATCATTCTTGTTTACATGTTAACAGGTGATTGGAACACCTTTCAGCTTCAATATATTTTTGTATTCAAACACTGTATGTTGGAGTTGCTCATCTATTTGGTGCGATAGCCCAGAGTTTAATGGTTTTCACACAGAGTGAGCTCTGACACTCTCTCGGGGTGAGATTTGCTTGTGTTGTTTGCGAACCGGCTGCCAGGAGTTAGAAAGGACGGGTTTGATGTACTAGAGAGCAACACTTTCCTGTTTTTGTGTGCTTTTTTTCACGGTAGAAGTACCTGGTCTTCTTTAAAGCTGTGTCCGGTCAGCTGATTGAGGTTGAAGGATTCATCGAATCCTGGGCGACATGTGAGGCTGATAGAGGTTTAAACTACTTATTTAAAGTGATTTTCGCACAATAGGACCACTTTAAGTTAGAACTATTGATAATTTCAATGTGTCAGAACAACAATAAACTAGTTTTAGTTGCATTAATTCAGTGGCTCAGTTTACACTTTTGAAATCGTCACCTGCATTTTTAGCCAATCATCCTCAGTTATGTGATTGTCCGACCCCTACACAAACACACGACAATCATTCTTGTTTACATGTTAACAGGTGATTGGAACACCTTTCAGCTTCAATATATTTTTGTATTCAAACACTGTATGTTGGAGTTGCTCATCTATTTGGTGCGATAGCCCAGAGTGTATTTAGTTTTCACACAGAGTGAGCTCTGACACTCTCTCGGGGTGAGATTTGCTTGCGTTGTTTGCGAACTGGCTGCCAGGAGTTAGAAAGGACGGGTTGTATGTACTAGAGAGCAACACTTTCCTGTTTTGTATGCTTTTTTTCACGGTTGAAGTACCTGGTCTTCTTTAAAGCTGTGTCCGGTCAGCTGATGGAGGTTGAAGGATTCATCGAACCCCGGGCGACATGTGATATCAGGCTTATAGAGAGAGATTGTGTGTGTGTGCTCAGGTGGTGTGGATTTATTTTCTTCTGCTGCGATAATATCCATGCACTCAGTAACTTGGGTGAAGCAGATCAAATGTGAAACTAAACAATTCGTTCTCTGTTCAAAAGAAAAAAGAAAGAAATATATTTTTAATTATCACCTTCTCAGGTAAATGTCTTTTTTTAGACCTAACTTTTTCGGAGTGGCACATGTTCCTCGCATTTATTATGATAATTGAAACTAACAGGTCTCTTCAAATTAATTTTCAAGTCTTGCGTATGAATGGAAAACAAGGAGCTTGAAAATGTGTCGACTTCTGTGTTAATGAACTATCGGAGTTGTGAGTTTGTGTGACTTGTGTGTCTTTGTGTGAAAGAAAAACGTGATTTTTATCAACTTGAATGCTTGGATGGATATTTTTACATATTTTCATAATTTTTTTCGAAACAAAAAAAGGGAAATGAGTAAAAGACCTACCATTTTGGCATCAAATTAGTTTTGTAAATGTCCAAAAACAAACCAAAAGTGCTTCAGGGGTAATTAATGTGTCTGTGCTCTTTGGGTAAGGGATTCATACAGATAAACAAAGAAATAATAAGTCTAACGGTTGTGAAAATGAAATATCAAAATATGGGTAAGGGTGACACGGTGGCTCAGTGGTTAGCACTGTCACCTCACAGCAAGAAGGTCACTGGTTCGAGTCCCGGCTGGGCCAGTTGGCATTTCTGTGTGGAGTATGCATGTTCTCCCCGTGTTGGCGTGGGTTTCCTCCGAGTGCTCTGGTTTCCCCCTCAGTCCAAACACATGCGCTATAGGGGAATTGAATAAATGAAATTGTCCGTAGTAGGAAGGGCATCTACTGTGTACAAATGCTGGATAAGTTGGCGGTTCATTCCGCTGTGGCGACCCTTGATGAACAAAAGGACTAAGCTGAAGGAGAATGAATGAATATTTAACTGTACAATATGATGTAGCATTCATTACATGAAGTTTTATAGATATCATAATATAAAATACTTTACTGTGTGGTTAGAAACGCTCTAGTATTTATTAATGTGGGAAGAATGCTTTATGTAACTCATTTAGCGAGTGTGTGTGTGAGATAGAGGGAGTGATGAACAGAAACAGTGATGGCGTTTGCTGTAGTGTCTGTATATAAGGCTGTTAATCCCGCTCTCTGAAAGAAGGTCATTGTCCTGTTTTCACTAATGTGATGAGGTTCATTTTCATTTGAATGCAGCGTCAGAACAAGGAGAGTCTTGAATGTGTCGCCCACATGCACACACACATATCAGTGCATGAATATACACACATTTATGTACACACACACACACCTACACTGCAAAAAAAATGCTTTTCTTTCTTAAAGTCGTTGTCTTGTTTGTAGCCTAGATATATCAAAATATCTACAAATTCTTAAATCAGGAAGCATTTTCTAGACAGGTAAAACTATTGTCTTCTTTTCTGAAATAAGATGTCAATATTAAGGGAATTTGTTTTAATCAGGCTACATAATCTGCCATTGGGGTAAGTAAATAATCTGATTTCATAAGTTATTTGAATGGTCCTTTTTTTTATCAATGCGCAGGGCAGTGGTGACACCAGAATGCAAATATTCATAATTCTGAAGCTGAATTATTAATTATGTTCAGCACATATGCTTGCTCTCTGTCACTGACTACAGATAAATAGGCCACGTTTACTGCTCAAATCAGATATTTGGTATCATTATCAGCCCCTTCGCATTATTAAACATTACATTCAATTCTAAATATATATTCATTCATTCATTCATTCATTCATTCATTTTCCTTTTGGCTTAATCCCTTTATTAATCAGGGGTCGCCGCAGCGGAATGAACCAGCAGCTTATCCAGCATATGTTTTACACAGCGGATGCCCTTCCAGCTGCAACCCATCACTGGGAAACACCCATACACTCATTCAAATACATACACTACAGCCAATTTAGTTACCCAGTTCACCTATAGCGCATGCCTTTAAGCATGATAATATTAATATTTAACTATTGTTTTTCATAACTGCATGCGTTTTCTTAAATTGCAGCATGTTAAGCTCTCTCGGCCACCGTAATATACTGATCCTGACGAGAAACAACTGTTGATTTAAGGTTGTTATTTATATGTGCGCACACAAAGGGATTCTTATAGCTTAATAATATTCTGATTGAACAACTGCATGAATATAATAGAATAATTCATTCATTCATTTTCTTTTCGGCTTAGTCCCTTTATTAATCAGGGGTCACCACAGTGGAATGAACCACCAACTTATCCAGCACGTTTTACGCAGCAGATGCTCTTCCAGCTGCAACCCATCACTGGGAATCACTCATACTCTCATTCACACATATACACTATGGACAATTTAGCTTATTCAGTTCACCTGTAGCGCATGTGTTTGGACTGAGGGGGAAACCGGAGCAGCCGGAGGAAACCCACGCTAGAGAACATGCAAACTCCACACAGAAATGCCAAAATGTGTCGGGGGACCCCAAAAAGTTTATTAGATTTTATAGAGATTCAAATAGTAAACATTAATTCATCAATCTCTGACTAAACAAGTGTATGGAAATACTCACGATCAGAGATGTATAAAGTACTAGAGACCCAGACTAAGCACCTGACCCAGCCGAGGCTCTAACCAGTGACCTTCTTGCTGTGAGGTGACAGCGATACCCACTGCGCCACCCCTAATATAATAATACTATATAAAAATAAATTTTCAGGATTTTTTGGTATTTTTCTAGACTATTAATGAGTCCGGATCATGGCTGTCTATGGAGGGTCAGAGAGCTCTCAGATTTCATCTAAAATATCTTGATTTGTGTAGGCAAACTCAATTTTTCGGTGAGTAATTAGTATCATTATTTTCATTTTTGGGTGAAATAACCCTTTAAGACCCACTCGCCACTGTAGAAAATCTTGGGTTCCACACAGTTCATTCATGTTGTTTCAACACAAATCGATTAACTTAATTGTTTTTACAAATTTTACAAAAAGTTGAACAAACATAAAACAATTTAGTTTTCCCCAAAAATCTCATGAATTGTGTTTAAGCTCGTTTAAAAAACAAATGTTTAGACAAGCTGCAAAATAATTTTTATCTTACCAAAGTAGGCAGCACGGTGGCTCGATAGTTAGCACTGTTGCCTCACAGCAAGAAGGTCGCTGGTTCAAGTCACAGCTGGGCCAGTTGGCTTTCTGTGTGGAGTTTGCACACTCAAGAATATTTTGGATGCTTGTTCAGACTACTTATTTATAATGAGCTGAATCAATACAATTCTTAAGCGTTTTTGTGGGGGAACTTAATTGTTTTAAGTTCAATCAACTTAAATTTGTGATCGAGGCAACATTATAGAAATTGGGGAACCCTGCGTTTTTTACAGTTCATGTTGTTGGTGTGGGTTTCCTATGTATGGGTGTTTCCCAGTACTGGGTTGTGGCTGGAAGGGCATCCACTGTATAAAACCTATGCTGGAATAGTTGGCGGTTAATTCTGCTGTGGTGATCTCAATCAGGGAGTAAGCCAAAGGTAAATAAATGTACCAAAAATATCATTTTTGGAATAACCTTAGCATGAGGTATATCCTTATGATGCTTTTAGATGGAGCCTACTTAGACACAGAACTAGGTTTTGGAACAGAGCCATGTAGTTCTCTCTCACACACACATGCTCTCTCTCTTTTTCTATAAATCTCACCAAACACACACACACACCTCTGCAAAGTCGAGACAGGGCAGTGTGATGAACTCTCTGCAGTGGAAGCTATTATCTTGTTGTCACCTGTTCCTGCAATTCTTCCTGCCTGTCGCTCTCAGCTTGAGTTTAAAAACTATCAGGAGGCCGAGAGGGAGAGAGACTGCTGCGTGGAGCACTTTGTGCAGCAAGGTAGCACTTAACTTTCTGCTCTGTAATATGTACTTAACTGAGTAAATTTTGAGCGAAAGTCAAGAACGGAATAAAGAGTGTGTGCATGTTAGCAGGAGGGTGCTCGGGGAAATGCTGGACGTCTAGTTACGGGCGCTAGCAAATCAAATGATGGCCAGCAGTGATGAGATTACTTCACTCCTGCTATTCGGTATTGAATTTGACGCACTGGTATGTTGCCCACGCTGGATTTCAGAAGCGGGTCACATGTACTACATGGCTTTCTATTGAGAGTATATGGACCAAGCAGAAACACAAAAAGACCCCGGTGGGTGCGTCCACCCGTTGGCCAGCGTTCGCACACCTATCTGGGCTTAGCCGTGGATGAATGGCCACCGAGTACCAGAGTTTGAGCAAGACAGCGAGAGAAATGGGAGACTTGCGGCTTGCTGCCAGACGGAGCTTATAATGTTGCTAATCTGTGTCTGCTTGTTTGCGCGAGTGTCTCGGAGAAGAACTTCTGACAGGAACACAATTCGCTCCTGTGGCTGGATCACACTGATAGCGGTTCACGCTTCGTGTTGCTGCCGCTTATCTAGAGCCCAAATCTGGACGATTAAGCCGCTACACAAATATTCGTTTTCCCACTTTCTGCTTGTTTAGCGGTTTTGCTTACTTCACCCAGGTGGATCTTTAGGGCTTTTTTTTATTTTGAAAAATGAGGACGGTCTTTGTTTGCTTAATTTGCAAATTGCAGAGCTAAAGTCTAGCAGTTAGCATACAAATCTGATGCGCTTCCCAGTTCATGTATTATTTACTGTAGGATACATGATGTAAGCCGTGTGCTCATGTTCATTCATTCATTTTCTTTTCGGCTTAGTCCCTTTATTAATCAGGGGTCACCACAGCGGAATGAACCACCAATTTATCCAGCATATGTTTTACGCAGCGGATGCCCTTCCAGCTGCAACCCATCACTGGAAAACACCCATCAACCCTCATTCACACACATAGGCTACGGCCTGTTTAGCTTACCCAATTCACCTAAAGCGTATGTCTTTGGACTTGTGGGGGAAACCCACGCACCAGGAGGAAACCCACGTCAACGGGGAGAACATGCAAACACAGAAATGCCAACCGACTCAGCCAAGGCTCGAACCAGCGACCTTTTTACAAACAATACATGTATGTTGTTCATAAAGAAAACAAGTCATGTCCATATACAGTTGACCTAACCTGGCCTGATGTGTTAAAATCGATAGAACCCAATCCCCAATCTCCCTAAAAACAAAACAAAAAAATGATATTGATTAACCTATACATACCTATACGTATATCTGGATATTAAAGAAGAGGTCTTTAAAATGGAAATTAGCATTAGTTCATGCAGACATGTCGGTCAAGCTTGAATCACTTGACTCCACCGTTCATGACGCCTACCTATCCGGTTCTGACATCTGCCACCGTGGTCTATTTAAATCCTATATCCAGGTTTTCTCTTCAGCTTTTGGCTGCTCACCATTCTACAATCCCTCCACCATCCCCAACTCCTCCTAGGTCATTCCTGATATCTGTTCGAAGTATTAGCCAAGTATATGATAATTAGCCTCATGTCTCTGGCTTTACATAACCTCGTAATCAATTAGAGTTGTTTATGAACGCTTTCGGGTTCCATCTCATCATCCCACCAACAACAGCATGATTAATAAATAAATAAATATACAGTGCTCAGCATAATTGAGTACACCCCATTTTGAAAAAATTTTCTGCATTTCTCAGTGAATATAGAGTGCATTTTGGTGCATTTAAACAAAACCGATTTACTTAACAAATATATTTATTAAAATAATATTTTAGTCACCAAACATATTTACAAATTGAAAGATAATACAATAAAATTCAAGCAAAATATTGCAAAAATAAGATCACAACCTAGAAAAGTTCAACTAAATTTTTCAATTTGTTTGCTTCTTGATTATCTCTTTTTTAAATTTGTATTTAATATTTTTCATAATTTGGGTGTACTAGTTGTTGGACCATCATTATAAGTTATTTTGTCAGATTAGTTTTAACAAACAGCAAATGTCTTTTTTTTTTTGAGTGTATAGTGAACTAGTGTTAATTGATGCTGATTTGAATTTGATGAATCACTAAGGACCACACTTTCACTAAACATGGTCTCTAATGTTCTACAAAAGAAGAGGAAGGAAAACAAATCAGAAAAGAAATTGTCTGGATCTGATGTAGGATTAGTTGCATATTAAAGTTCAAATGTTTTGATTGGCTTTATTTGTAATTGCTGACGGTGTTGCGACTGGTTAGGACACAATCTATTTTTTGAAGTTTATATTTCTGTTTTTATCCACAGCTTTAATTTGTGTTGATAGGAGTTGCATTATAGCCTAAATAAGGATATAAAATGCTAATCAATCTAGTTAATTGCATTGCTTTAGAAGCATGTTTATTGTGGCAGATTATAATTGCTTATGCTGCTTTTCTGGAGTAGCAGGTGGGCTGTGCTGGCTGCGGACTGAGGGTGATGCTTAATTTTTGAATTGTTCCAATGGTAGGAAAATCCCTTTTGCTGAATTTACATGCATAAATGGTGTCATGATGAATTGTTTATTTTTCAACACCAATGATAAAAAGCAGTGCAAAATGTAGCTCTATTGACTTCAAATGAGAAATGTTAAATATTGAGATGTTCAGGCTGCTGATAGTACTGATGTGCTGTGGGTTTCGGAGGTGGGAAGAGTGAAGGTGTTAGGTTGATCCCCTACAGAAGATGGATTCGGCTGTGATGTGTGGGTCATGATCTATTACACACGCAGGGCTAATCGCTCTCACTATAATTCCACTCTCTTTAGCTTCTCCCTCTCTCCCTGCCTCTCTGCGGCTCTCTTACTCTGACACCGCAATACCACACAGCCCTGGAGGTCAGGATTACTGGGAAATAGTGGGAAATGAGAAATCTTGGTTTGAGGCTACTTACTGAGAATATGAAATGAGCAAATTTACAATAATGTATAAACAAGTCTGTCCTTTTGATTGGTTTATTCCTGCTATTTTCCAAAATAACTGCACCTGCATTTGATCCCTGCACTGTAAAACCCAACAGTCAACTTTATCAAATGACATGAGTGTAGTTAACTCTGAATTGACTGAAATGTTAATTCTACTCATTTGAAGAGCTTTGAACTCGGTGTTGAAGGTTATGAGTTAATTGAATACCTCATTACTTCAACTTAAATGGAGTAAGTTCATAGTACTCATATAGATTAGTTTTAACTCAAATGGTTTGTATCAATCGGTTTCCTCAAACGGTTTGAGTTGCCTTAACTTTTTGTGTTTTACAGTACTCAATTGGTTTGAGTTGTCATCATTTATTGGGTTTTACTGTGCTCAAATTGCTTCGTTTACTCAAGTAGATTAAGTTCACAGTACTTATTTGGATTAGTTTTCGAACTTAAATGCTTTGTTGCAATTCGTTTCCTGAAATGGTTTGAGTTACCTTAACATTTTGTGTTTTACAGTGTGGTTAAGACCTTTGTAGCAGATGTGGTCAGTGTGGATCCACTTTATACAACAATTTGTTTTAGTATAGTTAGTAAAGTTCTGATTTTGTCGCTGTTTAGATTTATTTAAAAGACTGTTGCCTCCCAGATAAAAGGTCTGGTTTGAGTCCTGACTGGACCAGTAAGGCATTGCTGCGTGGAGATTGCATGTTTTTGTGTGGATTTCCTCCAGGTGCTCCGGTCTCCCCCACAATCCAAAGACGTTCAGTATACTATAGGTAACATGGATATACTAAAATTGTCTGTTGTGTATGAATGTGTGAATAACAGAGTGTATGGGTGTTTCCCAGCACTGGGGGTTCTTGAGTTAGTTCTCTCAGTGCTGGGTTGCACCGGGAAGGACATCCAACCATATGCCCTTAAATGCATGCAGTCACCAGCGATTGTATTGAGCCTCTGAAAATGGTCCTATTGTCTTAATGTCAGCCTCCCGTCAGTAATGTACAGCTCTTAGTGTCGGTGGAGCTCTGGAAGCTATGCCATAGAGCACACAGGCTCTGTTTGTGGGTTAGGAAGGGTGTAGAACCTTAATGAAGCTCTTCGAGTAGCACGGGAGGAGAAATTACAAACGAGTAAGCCTCAAAATGGGACGTGCTTTATCAGGGGAGCCAGGAAAGTTTGGTTGGTTTCGGTGATGAAAGTGCATTCAACGCACAAAAACATATGGTAGAGTAATTGGTAGTTCATTCCGCTGTGATGACCCCTTATAATGAGGGAAAACATTGAAGGAACGTGAGTGTATGTAGTGTGCTTAAAGGCAGAATATGAACGGTCAAAACAAACTGCAATAGGACCACATTTTTACAGAGTAAGATTAGAATTGTCAGTTTTTGCCATCCAATCATGGGGTCTTCCGATGCGAAACATTTGGTGCCTTCCGATCAGTCCTCAGAGGAACATCGGTGTGGTCTGAATTCTGAGCAATCTTCTGGAAACTATCAGGGGACATGTGGACCGGCCCATTGTTAAAAGGCTGAAATGCAATATCATTAGGTTTAGGACTCCAGAGCCGAGAAGCCAATAGAATAGATTTATTGTCTAATTTCCACTCATTAGAGTTCCATAATGAACACCCTGTTCACCACACAGAAGAATTTCACTCCATGATTGAAGACATCCTGTCTGGCCTGCCTTGCCTATACCTACAAATTCCTCCAGCTCTCACTCCATGGGCCAGCGAAAGATTGCAATTTGATCCTTTATTGGCAATCCTCGGGGGCCAGCGGCCAGCCGTCGAAATGCCCATTATCGCCTCCTAAGCAGGTGTTGCGATGTATTGCACCTTTATCACAATGCAGATTTGTGGCAAGTTGGGCAATCCATTTTTCAATTTGGTCTCCTGCCTGAGATAAATGAACAGATGTCCATTGATTTTCTCCCCACTGCAGTCACACGCCTTGTTTACACCTGACAGCCACGACTTTATAGCTGAGTGATTATTTGAAGTAACACGCATTATAATTAGCCATTTTTAATTAGTCTGACAATTGGCAGGCCATTTACCGAGGCTCTAATTGTACATGTCCCTCGCATCTCTTCTTTCGTTAACCTCCAGTGAAGTGAGTCAGCTGAATTGCTCTGCAATGCTCAAGCTAAATCAATGCGACCCTCCACCCTTGCCAAGGGCCTCTCACCACTTATCACACGGCTCTTTAGAGGGAGCGCCTTCTCTCTCTTTTTTTTTTTTTTTACACACACTCTTTTATCGACTGGCCCAGAGCACCAACACTTTAGTGGAATAAACATCCATTTCAACTTAATTTGATAGTCGTTATACTTGGCGCGCATTACTACAATTGTTGCTCATAAGGGCTAGATGTCTCTCCTTGATTAAACATACCACTTCAAGCTAAAGCGCAACAACTCCTCGTTCCAGAACTGAATGCAGACTGGATCGCATTTCAACATTTGAAATCCCCCATAGTAGTGTTCTGTTCGGCAGTTATTTTTGTCTCCTTCTGAAACAACACGCAAAGTCCCCAAGCACTTGTCATCTCTTTGTGTCTCCGATTCTATTTGACAAGATCACAAAGCCCAGAGCGTCTTCACAGGATTCTGTTCACCAGCTGGTTATTTAGCTATAAATATACACATATAAAACAAGACTTGCTTGGTACCATCTTGTACTAATGAATGGAGTCAAGTGGCGCACAGCAGATATGCCCTCAAATGCATGCTGTCACCAGCGATTTAATTGAGCCTCTGAAAACGGTCCTATTGTCTTAATGTCAGCCTCCCGTCAGTAATGTACAGCTCTTGGTGTCGGTGGAGCTCTGGAAGCCATGACACAGAGCACACCGGCTCTGTTTGTGGGTTAGGAAGGGTGGAGAACCTTAATGAAGCTCTTCAGGTGGCGCAGGAGGAGAAATTGCAAAAGAGTAAGCCTCAAAATGGGACGTGCTTTATCAGGAGAGCCAGGAAAGTGGAGCAGTAACATTCGGTTAGGTTCGGTGATGAAAGTGCACGAATGTTAGCAAGGATGAGAAAGTGATGGATGGGGAAACAGGGACACTTGTCTCAGGGAGGTGGGCGGCGTGCTGAGATAGAGGTACAGCTGTGACGTCCTCTATATGGGGGTCAGTGGGCCTGGTCTTCGCAAACTGATCCTCTAAAGACCAGCAGTCTACATGGGAAAGGACAAGCTCCGCAGGTGCAGGAGAAAGATGGATTCCTGGAGCACAGAAGGAAGGAGAGGGAAAAAGGGGTTAAGCACTGGGGTGACTGACTGTCCCAGTTTAGAAAAGGACAGGATGATGGATGGAGTCTGAAGGTGAAGAGGTAAAGGAAAGGGGTTGTGGAGACAGGTGATAGCACGTTAAAGAAAGGCCCAGTGAGGGTGGCAGTTGCTTGGGTTAAGTGCAATGCACTTGTTTGTGTCGAGCGTCTACAAAAAAGCAGCACTTTAGGCACAAGGCGGAGAGAATGAGAAGGCTTAGAGCAGCGAGAAGACACGGGAGAGTAGATCTCAAGCTCCATTGAGCACAATTACAAGCGAATGACAGGAGGATTGGGACAACAAAGAGGGCCGAGAGGTGCTGTTATTTGACAGAGCGATCCAGAGGGTGGAAGTTAGAAGGTTAAGGCCTTTCTGTTTGTTGCCTCTCTCCTTTTGTTCTTCTTCTGGCCATAGCCAGTTATACAGTGAAGCAGACAGGAGCCCGGGAGTGATGGGATTAAGTTTGGCTCGTTTGAGGCAAATTGGCAGTTTCAGGGAGCCAGAGGAGAAGAGGAGGGAAGCTGGCGTGCAGGGAATGTCAGTGATTATTATGGGGTGGGCACAAGTTGCTGCTGCCTTGCTGTGAAGGGGCTGTGAAGCGCAGCTCTGCCTCAGCTCAGCTTGAAGATGACAAGCACACAGTCTCTGCAGGCTGGTAGTACGTTCATCACAAAAGCCTCCTCTGCTTTTCTGGCATCACGCCTTCGAACTGTCCCTCACAATGCTCTGAATGTATGCCAGAACAAAGACACCAATGAACTCCCAGATCTTCATCTCTCTTAAAAATGTCCATTTGATTTGCATGAATTCTTAATTCCAAAATGGATGAAATTGGGCCCCGATACATTTGCAAGAGAATTCAAAGCCAATGCTTGATTATTAATTCAGCGCTAGTTTACAGGAATTCCTGCAAGTATTTTTAGTGGGAATTCCCTGCCTGTGAAAGTAAAGCAATCTGGAAGGGGAGAGCGTTTGGAGTGTGTGGTGTTGCGTACCGTTTGGCCTCTCATTTCAGACACTCTCCATCAGTCTGAAACCTCATTCTAAGAGCTACACATTAGAAAAAAAAGGTCATTAAAAGAAAAACATTTGTGCTGGGCCAGTAGAGAGGAAGGAAAAGCGGTTGGCAGAATTGGCGATGCCTGAAAGTGGGACAGTTGCACAGCTGTGGTGCATTGTCGAGGGACTCTTACATTGGTGCCACTGTATCTCATTGTCACAGAGAGCAGAAGAGAAGTCAGGACAGGCAGACCCTGTTGCTGGTTGTCTGTTATTGCCTGATGAGTGCTTCTGTGATTTGGGAGGAAGGGATGGACAGAAAGGCAGTGGGGAAGAGGAGACAAAAAGGAAATTCAATTGTTTATAAATGTACAATTAAAATGAAAACCTTTAAGGTTCAGAAATGATCCATTTATAATCTGTCTGCACAGTTTATGCGCTGGGAAGACATGCAATATGTGTGACTGTTGTAATTGTTTTATAATCTTTTGATACACTGATCATATCAGCGAGTTGAACCAAAGGCTATAGAATACACAACGTCACTTCTATAGTTTTGAAGGAGGGAAAAGTCTAGCGATCAATATGACGAATGAAGCCCCGCCTTCTAGTACAGGAGGCAAAGATTGACTGCTATAGACTGACGATTCTCCAGGGGAGGTGCTTGGACCAGACGTGAGCTTCTGCAGATTTTGTGTGATTCGAATGCTTAGAAATTAAACTAAGGAGATAGTTGTTTAACTTCATTGGTGATTCCTAATATGAAAGTTAAGTATTTGATGTTTCCCCATTCAAACAAAATGCTCGAGCATACTGCCCGAGAGGCATTTCAAAGATGACCCCCGAGTGAAATGACTTGCCTTAAAGGCATTTTGGTTAAACTTGAGGATGTGGTCAGTCTGGTTCTTAAGATTTGCTTAAGATTTTGCTAGAGATTCAAAAATTCTCACAATCTATTCATGAATTAGGCCGTATGCCAAGTAGATCTTGAGGCAGATGTCCATCATACAAAGCTTTCACATGCCTCAGATGGCTTCTAATATATTCTTAACCGTTTTTAAGGCACTTTATGGTGCATGTATGTCCTTTTAAAGCTTGACAGCATTAAGTTTGTCTCCAATCACTGTAATTGTGTGGAAAAGTGTAATAAGCCCCGATTGTAATATGGGTTTGTAAAAACATGAGTGAACTAAAAGATTGCAGAAATGTACTTTTTGGATGAACTAACCCTATAAGTATCAAAGCAGATGCCTTTTATATTCTGGGCTTATCTTGATTCTAGAGAAAGTCTATGGGAATCTTTAGTGGACCAATACGGCTACTGTTGTCTAAGGCAGTGTTTCCCAACCCTGTTCCTGGAGGCACACTAACAGTACATATTTTCGTTGTTTCTCTTATCTGACCCATTAACTTCAGGTTTTGGAGCCTCTTCTAATGTTCTGATGAGTTGATTCAGGTGTGTTTGATTAGGGAGAGGTTGAACATGTGGACTGTTAGTGTGGCTTCAGGAACAGGGTTGGGAAACACTGGTCTAAGGTATTATTTGGATGTGTTTTTGGTATAGTGAGCTGAACCCAACAGCCGAAAACCACCACCATCAAGTTGAAAATGATTGTTAATCTATTGCTTATAAATCACTTCTTGTATGTCCATATTTATAGCTGAGTAGTGGTAGGCTGTATTTTGTCCTGCTTCAGTAATGTAAGTGCAGATATGGGGTCAATAGCTCATCCCATTGACCTTTAACCATCTGCATTATAATTCACCCCAAAAGACCTTTTTGTTTAGTAATTACTGCACGCGGAGATGTTAAATGCCTCTACACCTTTCCGGCACTATCTTTCTGTTCGAATAGATCAAGTGAGTTTATAGCCTTGGTTTGGTGTTTATCCCCTCTTTCATGTCCTATAAATTAAAGCCGTGTTACTGAGGTTGATTCTCACAGGCAGTTGGCACTAGAGAGCCCTGAAGTGAATGATGGTGTCAGTGAATTGCATTGACTCTGTGCCTGAATATATGGGACAGCTAAGGTGATGACAGATAAACGGGGCCCGGGAGAGAGCGCAGAGAGCCACTCCAGATTCCCATCTCCACGTATTTCACTCTAAATTATTGTTCTCCGCCACCACAGAGGGCCCTCTTGCCTACTTGAAAACCTCACTTTCAGGCTACTACTGTACAAATGCCTGCGCAAACCTGTATATATTGCAAAAATGCCATAGCCACTTTTGGAATGGCCTACCAGTGTCTTGTAACACCTAAAATCTCAAACAAGGTAAAAATACGATGAATCTCATTAGTTTTTTCTGGTAATATTGCTATATTCTGCCATTTCGTTAAGGATTGGATAAAACTGTTCAGCATTCATCACCTGATTAATGTATTATGCATATTAATAATGTAAATTATGCATTTAAATTACAACAATCTATTTATTTTTATAACATATGCCTAGTTTTTTGCTTTTTAAATGCATCTGTCATGTAAAAAAATGTAAACTATATAGAAAACGTAACATTATTGGATACTACAGCAGTGAAGTCATGATTTCTAAGCCATTAGGTTGACTTTTAAGACACCCTGGCTTAATAAGAGTTATTTTAACTTTTTTATTGTGGCCTCAAATTACTGTTACAGTCATCGCAACAAAGAGGGGAAATGTAACACACTGCCTTATTGTATCTAACTTAATATTATCGTCTTATTCATAAAAATATATCAGTTGCATTTTTAATTAGTGCACTCATATTTGAATGTTGTAAAGAAGAATGACTAGTGTCTACCAAGGAATAAACAAAAAAGAAACAATCACAGAAGTTCTAATGGTTTTAATGGAGAAACTGGAAAAAACATTGGTTTTAATGGAAACTGTAATGGTCCTTTGGGTCTATATTAGTATGCATTTTGACAAGTTAACCAATAAATCACTGAAATCATTCACACACATTAAAAAAAACTTGTTTTAATGGTTAAGTTAGTGGCCTATGTTTTTTTAAATGGTATTTGTAATGGAAACAATTAAAATGTATGTAAAGGTTTTATTTTATTTTATTATTTATTTTATTTTACTTTATTTATTCCTTTTGTTTATTCCTTTTTTGTGTTTTATTTATTTGTTTATTTTTATTTTTTATTTGTTTTTAATTTAATTGTTGTTGTCGTTCTTCTTATTCTTCTTCTAATTATTATTATTATGTTTTCAATTTTAATATTTATTTATTTTTATTTGTTTTTGTGTTTATTTGTTTATTATTATTATTATTATTATATTTAAAATGTTTACATTGTATTAATTTTTATTTTGATAATTATTTACTTATTTATTTGTTAATGTTATTATATTATTATAATAATATTATTATTATTATAAATATTTGTTATTATTTATTTGTTTTAATTTGTTTATTTTCTATTATTATTATTATTATTTATTATAATTATTTTTTTATAATTATTTACTTATTTTTATTTGCTTATTTGTTGTTATTGTTATCATTATTATTATTATTATTATTATTTAAATGTAAAAAAAAATATTTATTTTTATTTGTTTTTTATTTAATTGTTTGTTAATTTATTATTATTTTTATATTTAAAAATAATTATTGTATTTAAAATTTTTCAGTTATTTGCTTTATTGTTTGTTACTATTATTATTTATATATTTTTTTTTATTAAATTTATTTATTTATTTTAAGTTATTGTATGAACTTACCTATAAAGGAAAATATGTTTTGAAGCTTCAGTTATTCACTTTAAATTCACGTACTTAACCAATTACAGGTATAATACTGCAGCACTGCCTGGACATTGGCAGGTTTTACTTGCCTTTTTTTGTATAATGCGTTTGATTGAGTTAGTTTGTTTAAACCCAAAATGTTTCCTAATGGAGTCATCAGGCCCCACTCATTGGCTAATAGTTTAATTGAGTCCATCTGGAGGTGGCTGTGATGGGGAGGCCACCGCTGTCTGAGGGTAATTTGTCATCTTGTATATGCAGTGACTGGCGTGCTGTTGCGGGAAAAACCATTGGGACACTTTTTGGCAGATGCCCAGCCCTCTCAACCCCTATCAGAACTGCATAATGATCGGAGGGTTTCACAATCACCTGGGATTTTTTTAAAAGGGTCCAGATGCCCTCCATCCAATCACTCACTGAAAGTTTGGTTACCTCTGTTTATTACTTGGCGTCAAATACAGAAAAGACCATGTGAAATTGGGCATTATGGGGAATACTACATTTCACAGTCTTTGTTATACACTCTTAAATTTCATGAAATGCCCACAACAACTTCTAAAGAGCCTGTAAATGGAGATAAAAATATAAAATATAAGACTTTTCACTGTGGCTGTTATTTTAAAGCTGAACATTTTGAGGGTCTGAGAATGGATTTGGTGTAGGGAAATTAAATAATGCATTTATACTGTGTATTTCAGAGCTATTCAATTAGTTTGTCATGAGGGCCAGTGATGAAAAGCATCCCAAATGAGGGGCCGGAGAGATATGACTTGCAATATAAGTGATGAAACAACAGCATATAATAGCCCATATGTTGTATTTTTGCTCCTTAAGACCCCCATGTTGGCTTTTTCTACATGAAAATGTTAATATATTGTATTTAAAACTACACAACATCAGTGCATTGTACAATAGGCTTTTTTTAACAAACATTCAAATGATGTATTTGAAAGCACAACAAAAGCAGTGCAATGCTTAAGTAGGCTTCTTCTACATTCAGACACATTCATATGTTATGTTTTGAACTGCATAACAATTAGGGATGCAACGATTATAGATTCTGCATGTACGATTATAGTCTGAAGAATAATCATGGTTTCACGGTTATCACGTTGAATGTAAATTTAAGCTAAATAATAGCTAAGTATATTTAAATGAACTGTTGTTATCATCTGCGCTCATACATACATAATCATTTTAATAATAATTCGACTAACATATCTTGTGTTTACTTTGCACTGAAAGCCACGCACAACTCTCACCGCTACGATGTGAGGTGTTTTCTACTCGGTGCGTCTGGAAGGTGTGAGCGCATTGCTCCGCTTGGCCACACATATTGGCATATATTCTTACATTGGAAATAACGAACTAGCGCGGAAAAGATGCGATATGTGAATGACCCGCTGCTATAGTTAATCCAGTGTGCATGCGTATTAGCCTTGGTGTACAAGCTCGGAACTTTAAACTGACGCACTTGTGGATTTGTTTAGTTGCAGCAGTTTCGTCCGGGGAACAGAAGCGCGACGTTGAGAATCCTTACGATTAAGTAGGCTATCCAAATGTTTTAGGCTGCTCGCTTAATGTCAGGTGACTCACGCTCTGCGCAGCCTTTAACTGCAGTTCATGCTGTATTGAGCAACACGTCACTTCATAACTCTAGCGGCCATTTTTCGACTGAACTAAATTTATTTTTTATGTCCTGGTCACACTATTTGGAGGCCCGAAACAAATCCGCAAGCCGCCAATTGAATACCCCTGGTGTATTTCATAACGCAGCCTCTTACAATTTAGGTAATCGTTACGTTTCAAATCGCGATGCAATTCGATTTCGATTAATCACACAGCCCTACTGAGTGTCTGTTAGATCTGCCAGTTTCAGGATTGATGTATGAATGTTTTCCCCCATAGACTGACTTATGCATTCACAATGGTAGGAAGCATTATAGGGGTGCTCAAATGTAGATTTAAATTATATATTAAATTAATTATGAAAATTTTCATAGTTGCCTCACAGCAAGAAGGTTGCTGGTTCGAGCCTCGACTGGGTCAGTTGTAGGCCTGGGATGATAACCATCTTCAAGGTATACCGCGGTTTGGAAAAGTCAAGGTTTTCAAACCACCAAAATTTTCTGTAATACCATTCCTGAGGGATGTGTAAGATTTTTTGTTTTTTAAGACAACAGTATTTCCTCCAGAAAAAATATCCATAGATGCCATTTTAAATTGTAAAGAAATCTGTGTTTTTGAAACAAATGTAGACTGTAGAAGTCAATGATTCATTTAAATGATTTTGCCTGACGTGTTTACTGCTCTTAAATATATAAAATATAAATATTATAATATATAATATAAAAATATTATAAATCTTTCAAAAAATTGAATATATTGTTTTCAAAGGGGAAATGTATTATTATTATGTTTTTTACCCAGACATTTAAAAAGAATATATTTTAGAGCAATGAGCACAATACCGTGAAACTGTGATATTTTTATCCAAGGTTATCATACCTTAAAAATCTTATACCCATCCCTAGTCAGTTGGCATGTGGAGTTTGCATGTTCTCCCAAAATTGGCATGGGTTTTCTCCGGGTGCTCCGGTTTCTTCCACAGTCCAAACACATGCGCTATAGCTGACTTGGGTAAGCTAAAATGTCCGTAGTGAATGAGAGTGTGTGTGTGTTTCCCAGTGATGGGTTGTTGCTGCAAGGGCATCCGCTGCGTTAAACATATGCTGGATAAGTTGCCGGTTCATTCCGCTGTGGCGACCCCTGATTAATAAAGGCAATAAGCCAAAAAGAAAATGAATAAATTAATGAAGAAACTATTTAAATGCGCCACTGATGTTTTGATGTCCTTCTGGGTGGGATCGAGCATCAATTGGGGGGTCAATCCCCTCCAAAACCCACTGTAATTCGCCCTCTGGATGTAACATCTCTCAAAAGAAAAGCTATTTTTATTTGCTTGTTAAAAAAATGTCATGGCAACACCAGTAAACCGATGCCTCTCCACTCGTTCACTGTCAATAAAATGTGGTCATGTTATTGCTTATTGCATATTAAAGTCAGTATAATGTAAGTTATTGAGTTAAATTGATATATATATTAATATATATTTTTAATAAAATAAAAAGACAATTACAAATAAAAAAAATTTGGTCATGTACATCCAGAATTTTCAGTTTCGGACCACACTTTTCATTTTAGTGCATCCCTAAAAACAAAATTTGCAATATGAATATTGCATATGCTATTATCATAATAACAATATCTCTTCCATATGTCGTGCAGTCCTACAACCAATGCATTTTTCAGTCCGTTTCACCCACCACACAACAGCACTTTACTGGCCTGTTATTATCAGGACTGACTCCTCATTCATGGCTGAGGTTAAAAAGCATTTTCAGAATAGCACATAAATGGGAATCCAGCCTGGAAAAGGCTGCTTCCGTGGGATAATACAGCCAGTACATTCAGTGGTTTACTCAAAGCTTTAGTTGCTGACACTGAAATATCCGTCTAGCAGAACATGCCTTTGAACTGTCAGTGAATTCCCTTCTCTTGTCAACTACTGTCACTTTTACCTGCCTGATAGTTTAATATTTATTTATTTATTTTCCTGTAAAACGCATCTGACGCCTTTGCTTCCGCATTACATGACAAATGTGTTGGTGCGGTAAAACACGATCCATGTAAAAGGTGCAGAATCTCATTTGACAGATGAATGGAGCCACTTTCCATTATAACAACAATATCGTGGCCACTGAAATGACCTTTAAATGCTAGCCGGGCTATATGCTAACTAGCCCAAGGTCACCCATGCGTTGTAACTGTACTATAACAGCATGACAATGCCCACGGGTCTGAACCACATCTGCAGATTGAGTGTGAACCAGTGTTTTTTTTTTTCCCGACTCGGACGCTCTGAGACCAGTAAGGTTGAATGCACAGTGGCCGCGGTGGTAAAATAGAGCGCAATGTTTTCATTAGCTTATAACAAAGTTGGAGTCACTGGGCCAACCTTTTTCCATTTCCGCTGCAGATACCTGTGAAATGATGTCTGAGGTCGGCAAATTGTGCTCCCATTAAAACAAAAGAGGACATTTGGTGACATGGTAATATGTGAAATGCTAATTCAGAGTGGAAGCGCTGCCGCTTCATAACGTGACCTAAAACTGACGATGACTTTTTATGCTTTCAGTCTGGAGCAGAACTGAAGTTTATTTGTGGAATGCTTTAACAAAATATAATGGCATGACATAAAACTTATGAGTGAGGTCAGTATTGGAAGCTGTGTGTTCTTTACATTTATACAGTGTTCAACACGCCATGCTAATATCAGACTCATAAATGTGTATGTTTGTTTGTGTTTGTAGTTTCCTAACAGTCATTAGCTGAGTAACATGCTAACATCAGACTCATGAATGTGTGTATTTGGGTCTTTAGTTTCATAGCACTGTTTAGCTTCACAGCAGTATGTTTAATGCTAACTTCATGCTAATATCAGTTTATAAATGTTTGTTTGTTTGTTTGTTTGTTTTTGTAGTTTCCTAACAGTCATTAGCTGAGTAACATGCTAACATCAGACTCATAAATGTGTATATTTGTGTCTTTAGTTTCATAGCACTCTTTAGCTTCACAGCAGTATGTTTAATGCTAACTTCATGCTAATATCAGTTTATAAATGTTTGTTTGTTTGTGTTTGTAGTTTCCTAACAGTCATTAGCTGAGTGACATGCTAACATCAGACTCATAAATGTGTATATATGTGTCTTTAGTTTCATAGCACTCTTTAGCTTCACAGCAGTATGTTTAATGCTAACTTCATGCTAATATCAGTTTATAAATGTTTGTTTGTTTGTGTTTGTGGTAGCCTAACAGTCATTAGCTGAGTAACATGCTAACATCAGACTCATGAATGTGTATGTTTGTTTGTTTTTGTAGTTTCCTAACAGTCATTAGCTGAGTAACATGCTAACATCAGACTCATAAATGTGTGTATTAGTGTCTTTAGTTTCATAGCACTCTTTAGCTTCACAGCAGTATGTTTAATGCTAACTTCATGCTAATATCAGACTCATAAATGTGTATGTTTGTTTGTGTTTGTAGTTTCCTAACAGTCATTAGCTGAGTAACATGCTAACATCAGACTCATAAATGTGTGTATTTGTGTCTTTAGTTTCATAGCACTCTTTAGCTTCACAGCAGTATGTTTAATGCTAACTTCATGCTAATATCAGACTCATAAATGTGTATGTTTGTTTGTGTTTGTAGTTTCCTAACAGTCATTAGCTGAGTAACATGCTAACATCAGACTCATGAATGTGTGTACTTGTGTCTTTAGTTTCATGTCACTCTATAACTTCACAGCAGTATGTTTAATTCTAACTTCATGCTAATATCAGTTTATAAATTTGTTTGTTTGTGTTTGTAGTTTCCTAACAGTCATTAGCTGAGTAACATGCTAACATCAGACTCATGAATGTGTGTACTTGTGTCTTTAGTTTCATGTCACTCTATAACTTCACAGCAGTATGTTTAATTCTAACTTCATGCTAATATCAGACTCATAAATGTGCATGTTTGTTTATTTGTAGTTTTTTTTAACAGTCATTAGCTTAGCATGCTAACATCAGATTCATGAATGTTTATTGTTGTCTTTACTTTTATAACAATCTTTAGCTTCACAACAGTATGTTTAATGCTAACTTCATGCTAATATCAGTTTATAAATGTTTATGTTTGTTTGTGTTTGTCTAACAGTCATTAGCTTAGCAACATGCTAACATAAGATTCATGAATGGTTTTTTGTATTTAGTTTCAGGACACTAATTAGCTTAGCAGCAGTATGTTTAATGCTACTTCCATGCTAATATCAGTCTCATAAATGTGCGTGTTTGTTTATTTGTAGTTTTTTAACAGTCATTAGCTTAGCAGCATGCTACCATCAGATTCATGAATGTTTATTTTTGTCTACAGTTTTATAACAATCTTTAGCTTCACAGCAGTATGTTTAATGCTAACTTCATGCTAATATCAGTTTATAAATGTGTATGTTTGTTTGTGTTTGTAGTTTCCTAACAGTCATTAGCTTAACAACATGCTAACATCAGACTCAAGAATGTGTGAATTTGGGTCTTCAGTTTCACAACAATCTTTAGCTTCACAGCATCATGCTAATATCAGACTCATAACTGTGTTTGTAGTTTCCTAACAGTCATTAGCTTAGCAGCATGCTAACATCAGCTAAATGTGCACACTCATTTGTGCTACATATACTTTTTTGTCTGTTTATGTATCTATTTATTTATTCAACTTCATTATTTTTCATATTTATTTAAAAAATAAATCTGTAAAAGCTGTTTTCGGACATCAAATCAGCATATTAAAATAATTTCTAAAGGAGTATGTGACTGATATTTTAAATTCAAGTGTATTTCACAATAAAACTGTGCTTTTCCTGCAGAAAGAAACAGCTTAAACCAGCCTAGGCTGGTTAGCTAGTTCTAGCTGGTCGACCAGTCTGGTTTTAGAGGGGTTTTGGCCATTTCCAGGCTTGTTTCAGGCATTTCTAATATGGCTTTAACTGGTCATTTATTCAGTAAGTCAGTTGACTGCAACCTCTGTGGATTTATGCGAGAACAGCAGGCACGAATAGCACTCGCGAGAGAAATTTGAGATCTGAAAAAGCGTACATATGTGTGTGTGCATGTATGTACAAGTGTATATGTATAAATATATATATATATATATATATATATATATATATATATATATATATATATATATATATATATACACACACACACACACACACACACACACACACACACACACACACACACACACACACACACATATATATATATATATATATACACACACACACACACACACACACACACACACACATATATATATATATATATATATATATATATATATGTATGTATGTATGTATGTATGTATGTATGTATGTATGTATGTGTGTGTGTGTGTATATGTGTATATATATATATGTTTGTATATATATATATATATATATATATATATATATATATATATATATATATATGTATATTTATGTATATATTTATGTATGTATAAATTTATATACACATGCTTCATATCCATCTGAGACATTTTATGTTGTTTTTCTTCTGATTGTTTCTTTTTTTAAAGTTTGACATGAATCATATGTAAGCTGTAAGAAATTGTTTGATGAATGCTGTTTCATATAGCGTAAATGTTGAAAGTGTGTTTGGAAGAGCGAGTAAAAGTCCAGTGCAGTGCAAACGGTGGCGCAGACCGGCAGCCCTGTTTACCTTCTCTGCAAGTGTTTGTGCCATCTGAACACAGATGTGCTCTGATTAAGAGGATGCAGAGGATGACAGAACTGCATTAGTGTGATGTATGTGCTGTTAGCCACTGAGCAGCTAATTCCAAATTTAGCACCTGATTCGCACATGTAGTCACACCTGAGTGTGAGTGAAGATTTAGTGCCCGCGTCACCCATTTTGATGGCTTTCAGAAGTCATTTTTCGAATGTCTGATTTATTTGTTTGGTATCCACTAATGAATTATGTTTCTAGGTCAGAAACTAGCCAAAATGCTAAATTACAGTCATTCGAGCTAGTTTTTGTGCATGCAAACAAAAGTGTGCCCGCTTCTCAGGAGGCACAGAAACACAACAGTGAAGGCAAAGATTTATCTTCATTTTACTGGCGATGATGTGAATTACTACTGATATCTGATAAAAGCTCGCATAATGCTTTATTTAGATAACCGACAACACCTAATAGTGTCCCGTGAATACATAGGTCTTTTCTTATTTTTCTCTGGATAGATACAGGTAGATATTAATGGGTTACGGTTAACAGTATTACAATGAACTCTGACAATGCTGAAATACATTGCTACTTCACTGTAAAAATACTCGTAAATGAGCAGCTTTCAGTATTTTGTGATTGAAATTTTTGGTGTTCCCCATTTATTTATGCTTTTAAATTGCATTATAAGACCTTGAGCTTCCTTCCAACAACGTTTAACCTTGATAAGTTCGAAAAAAAAGTGACTTATTCAAAGTTTTATCAGTTTAAAGTGAGATAATGTCTGTGTTGGAGTTCCAAACTTTATAATAAGCTGCCAGTACATTTTCTGTTATTTTCCTTACATCTTTATATATTATATCTTATACATTGTATTACTTCAAACTACTAAAATGTGAATATAGGTCACTTTGTTAAACTGTACACTACCTGACAAAGGTCTTGTTGTTGATCCCAGTTGTAAGAGCAACAAATAATAATCAAATAATCAAAAGTGGCAGAAGGTCGATTTTTCTGATGAATCATCTGTTGAACTGCATCCCAATCATCACAAATACTGCAGAAGACCTACTGGAACCTATTGGAAATCATGCTGTGGGGTTACATTCAGTATGGGAGCATACAAGAGATCTGCAGAGTGGATGGCAACATCAACAGCTTGAGGTATCAAGACATTTGTGCTGCCCATTACATTACAAACCACAGGAGAGGGCAAATTCTTCAGCAGGACAGCGCTCCTTGTCATACTTCAGCCTCCACATCAAAGTTCCTGAAAGCAAAGAAGGTCAAGATGCTCCAGGATTGGACAGCCCAGTCACCAGACATGAACATTATTGAGCATGTTTGAGATAAGATGGAGGAGGCATTGAAGATGAATCCAACGTATCTTGATGAACTCTGGGAGTCCTGCAAGAACGCTTTCTTTGCCATTCCAGATGACTTTATTATTAAGTGATTTGAGTCATTGTAGAGATGTATGGATGCAGTCCTCCAAGCTCATGATGGAGTCAGACACAATATTCATTCTGTTTCCACTGCAGCATGACTTTATATTCTATAATGGCCATTATTTCTGTTAAGTGACAAGACTTTTGTCTACTCAAACTCAGACCTACCTTACTGTCCTAATTAAATAATTCAAAATCAAGGCATGATTATATTTTATTTTGGTCAAAAAAGTGTAATCTAGAGGCCTTTGTCTTTCATATAAGCCACTTTTGATACCAAATGATCAACTAGAAGTCAAATTATTATTTGTTGTTCATAAAACTTGGATAGACTTTTGTCAGGTGTAGAGTTGAATTTTCAACATCAAAAGTCAACAGAGCAGAGATCAAGCTCCTAGAAGGTGATTTACAAGCATAAATAAACGGAAAATATGAACACTGTTTATTAACAGATATTTTATTACAGTCTAGTTAAACACTAAATCATATCTGTTGTTTTATTTATGATGTTTCCATGCCTAGAATGCTGTCTAGTCAGACACTTTTTAGACCTCTGTAAGCTTTATCCTGCTGCGCAGACTATTCTCAAATCATGTTGCTTAACACAAAAACAGCTCTACAATTTGGCCTAAAGCTACGGTCACACCGGGCTTTGTGTGTGCGAAATTCTGTCGTATGGGGCTGCAAAAAGGGGCGGGATTAAACAAGATGATTAGACATTTAAAAAAGCGAGCGATTGCTCCATGCTTTAAATTTCTGTCCAGAGAGGTCCTGTTTTGATCCTCGATTGGTCTCATGCAGTCAAGTGATGCGATTTCGCAGGTTAGAGTTCACCAAGCTTGAACTTTGCACCGCAGCAACCTGCGAAATTTAACGTATGACCCCGCGTTTCCGGTCTGACGCATTCGCGTGCGTATGAATGGAAGTCTATGGGAGGAAAAGTCAAGTGTGACCGCACCTTAAATCTGAAGCAGTAACAGACACATATAGAAGAAAAAGCCAATCCAGACCACAATCAAATGAGCACAGTTAGAAGAAGAAAAAACGGAAAACAGTGTCACTTTTATTTAAAATATCTCATCATTCTCTGTCTGCGATATCAGATGAAAAGAAAAAAGTGGAGATTTTTCTCATTAAATGGTCTGATTCAGTTGGAAGTATGTCAGATTTTGCAAGAATAACATGCTGTGAATGTGGAAATCACTAATATGCCGCTGTATATGGTGGTTATGTTCATGTGTTCCACTGCATATTACTTATAGACAACAGTTTTATGCATGTAAAAGCCAATTATTTCAGTCATTAGCTTAGAAACATGATCAGATTTGTATTAAAAAGATACTTATTACTTAATAATAATAATAATAATAATGATAGTATATTTATTGCACAACAGAAACAGCTCAACTTTGCTGAAGTGATTGTTTTGATCAGGTGTAAGTATTAATATATTAGAGTTGTCAGCTTCCGTAATATATGGGAGATTTTACCAGAAATGTACATTTTCACTTATGAAAAACACGACAGGGCCTGACTTAAGCTTGTCGTCCTCAAAACAATCATACAAAACAAGCATAAAATAGAGGACAGCATCACGTGTAATGCTAACTTTATGCTAATATCAGGCTCATAACTGTGTTTGTAGTTTCCTAACAGTCATTAGCTTAGCAGCATGCTAACATCAGACTGAATGACTAGTTTGTGCTTCATATTATAATAGTGTTAATAATTAATAAATCCATTTAAACCATTGCAGTTTCTATGATGGTTCCCATTGTTTTTTTACAGCATGGGGATCTCTAGGCTCTGATATAAAACCTCAGACTGCTTCATACACAAGTTCCCTCATTAAAACCAGGTGTTTTCCTCTGCTGTGTCCATGTCAGTATTTATCCTAATGAAGGCTGTTTAGTCACTCAAGCCTCCTCTGAGGCCCTGAGGTGCCATCAGGTCAGCAGTGTCTTGTGAAGGCTCCTCTTTCCCTCCCTCTCTGCTGTCCTCAATGCCTTTCCAGGTCACCGTCGCACAGTGTGATCATGGCAGTGTCAGCAAGCCGTCCGCCCATTACAGACTCCGGAATGAAGCTCTGACATTGACACTGTTGCTCTTCCTGAAGGGGCTGGTTTGGCAGGAGATTGTCTATGTGTGTGCGTCTGTGCGTGAGTATTAAATCACCTTTCAGGCCAACAAAGGTGTTGCGGTTCACAGATTGTTATAATGCCGCACCTGTTTGGCAAGCCTGGCTGTGTTGTCTGATGGAAATGACTGTTAGCGTGTGTGCGTGTAAGTGTTATAGGATGTCTGTTTGCTAATCCGCATGTATGTATACTTTATTTATCTAAACTAGTTAAATAGATATTAGCTATGCTTCTGTTGAAGCTCTGACATTGACACAGTTACATTCAGAGGATCACAAAAATATTAAAATAAATATGAACACTCTAATCTCTGAGGCATGTGACATTCTTATTCAATTCAAAGTCATCAAATTTCTTGCATAGTCAGAATTTTAATGGTCATGAAATAAAGGGCCCTATCATATAGCTGGTGCAATAAGGCGCAAGATGTGTTTGGTGCGATTTGTTGCTATTTTCAGACCAGCGCAACAGTAATTTTCATGGTTTGCACTATGTTGTTTAAATGGCAAATCCATTTGCGCGACTTTGTGGACTCATAGGCGTGCTGGTCTGAAAAGGAGGTGTGTTAAGGCGCATTGTTGGCATGTTGCTTTTTAGAGGAACTGAAATGGACCACACCATTGACCAACTAAAAGCAGCTCTAAAGTCCAGCAGTCATGCATCTATGTAGGTCCAAATGCTTACACATTGCTTAATACGCACAGGATGTACAGCAATTTACAAATATCTTTACATATGAATGCCTCATCGAGTTTTTTTTTCAGTTTATTCATGACAATCTAGTTTAGATTTGTCAGCTTTTGGAGATGTATGCATCACTAATATGGGGCATAAGAACAGGACGTGTGTTTGGATATAACTCAGTTTTATGACCACACTTCATTATTATTGTTCATTTATTCGTTCGCTTAAAAAATAGAACTGAATTTAGAAATAGTTTTGAAGCAAATCTTTGCGCTTAACAAACTAAATTAAATATGCAGGCTAAAGGATGTCATCAGTGAAGTGCGTACAACACTGCTTCCTTATCCACAAAAGTAAAGGAGTAAAGTAAAGAGTAAAAGTAAAGTAAAGAGGCTAAATGGAAGGAGGCTCATTCTTTATCTCACGCTGCAGATGCTCTGTTTAACTAATTTCTTGCTAGTGAAGCGTTTAGTTTTTCCACTTACAAAGTCCGCCATGTAAACAGCAAATGCACCATGGCGCGACGCAACTAAATCTTACAGGGAATGTGAGATGAGACTCTGATTGGTTTAATGCACATTATGCTCAAAACACACTCATAACTCATTAAGAGAATAAGCACAACCTGTGGCGCAGTGTATTTTTCCATCCTTTAAATAGTAAAAGTGGATTTGGACATGTTCTAAAGGCTTTTACTCCATGCGCTTTAGACTTTGCATCTAGATTGTTAAAATAAAACCCAAAGAGTCAGTAGGACATTGCTGTATGGCCGAAAAAAATGGCATTTTCTGTTTGTTCAAACTACTAATATAAAATAAGCTTAAACAAGACAAAATCTTAATGTTTTTTTTTTTTTGGAGGGGGGGGGGGCAACGTGATTGTTTTTGTTCAATTTACTTATATTTGCAGAAAATGTACTTAAGTTCTTCATGTTGTTCCCACACAAATTAATCATGTGGATCCCAACATTGTTTACAGTAATTTAATTCAGTGGTTCCTTAAAACTACTTTAAACAATGATATACTTACAGAAATTAGAGGTGGGCGTGAAAGAAATTAGACACCACAAATACACTGGTCTCATTGTTTAAAAGTAGTTTGAAAGTAAAAATTTTTGTTTGAGTAGTCATGTTGCTGCTCTATGTTGGGAAATTTGACATACTACAACATTTGAGCCTTATGCCTCATTTATATTGAGTGCTACGGTTCAGTACAGTACAGCATGGTTTGGTAAGGTACAGGTCACCTTGATCGGACTTGCATTTCCACTGCCGATAGTACCCTTACTTTGCAGGCATGGTGTTTTGCCGTACTAAAGTGTGTCAAAAAATGGTTCGGTAAAGTTCACTATTGGAAATATTGGAAATAAATGCATACCATACTGTGCCCTACCAAGCCATACTGCTCAGTGTACATGGGCCTCATGGACAACCAGATCTTCATTTGTATTTCAGAAGGTTCTGGGCTCTTTTGCTGCTTTTGCTGGCCAGGCTCCGTTTTAGAGGCCATCAGACCAACATCTCAATAAATCCAACAAAAGAACAGTTTGCCTTGACTTTTATTCGCGATCTAGACTGGCTTCTATTGTATCTGACAAGCAACAATTATGCATGAAAGGAAAAAAAGAAAGTAAGCTACACTAAACATGACTTTTCTTTTAATTTCCTGTTAGTTTGCTCACAGACTCTTGTTTTTCTGCTCAAATTGGAATAGTGAGTGAATGTCAGAATGGTACAGATGTGAGTGGTCCAGTTGTGGTAATTTACACCTCCCCGTTGTGCCCTCTCCAAGCCCGAGTTGATTCTCAAGCGCGTGGGGCTTGTCGACACGTGGCTGGGAGGATTTGCTCGCTGAGGCTGGAAGTCATGCTAGATTAATTAAGAAGGAGCCTGCTGACTTTCAAGTGGCACTGGCGAAATTAACCTCACATCTCAGCCCCAAATTCAGTGTTATTCCAGCTCTGATTACGACTCTTATTGCTTCAGCTCAAATGAGCCTTACAAGCCAGAACACAGTTGGAGGCGGCCAATTCCTCAAATCAGAGCGCTGGAGATGAGGGGACGTTTTTCAAAACCCCATCAGATTAGAGAGGGTAATCATAACACAACAAAGACACATTGATATTTGCAGTCATTTGTGGAGCTGTTGAAGGAGGCAGGTGTTGCGTTGAATCGCTGATTTCCTATTCAAAATGTTTAAAACATGCAACTAAATATTGTTTTATTGAGTTCCACATGATTAGGAGTCATAAAGGTTTCTTTAACTTCCACCATATTGAATCAAAGGTACACTTGCTGGATGTGTCACTTCACAGGCATGAAACTAAAATGTCCTGCCAGGTGTTCAATCTTAGCTTGATGTGCTAATAAAACCTCATTTCATTTATTAGTGGCAAGACTCTTTGGTGAGTGACTTGTCTTAGGCTGGTTTTGCTATGAGCATGATTTATACAATGAAGGTGATATCACAAGGTGTGATACTATTTCACAAAGTAATTAAACTTAGTGTCGATGGTGGTTGATAGAACAGGAAACACATATCCTGTAAAGCCATTTTAAGGACCAGAATAGCACATATGTGTGGACTCTTAATTGTGACTTGCCAGCCTGGTGGCACAAAGAAAACATTCACTCAGTTGTACAAATCTAGTTTTAAGTCTTCTGTTTTGTTCTTGAAAGTTTTGGGAAAGGAAGTATACCGTCTCTCTCGCTCTCTGTGTTTCTACATTTCTCTATTCTTGGATGTCACTCTGCATTATAGTCAAGTGGGACCTTCATTTGGGACAATGGTTCTTTGTCAGGATCAGACAAGTATATTTTGAATAGGTGTCTGCAGTAGACTGCCTTTGTATTTATAGCACTAGGTGTCCAAAGATATAAACATAGCAGTAAAAGTTTCGTGTAAAATTTGTGACTATTTCTACTCCATTTTTCAGGTATGCCAGGTATTCAGCAAGTAAAACGTTCACTAAATGAAATCAGACTTTGAAAGTAATGGTCAAATTCTTCTATTGTAATCTTTTATAATTTAGACACTTAAGTAGTGCAAAAAAACTGGTACATCCTTGGACTTCTAATGCCCTCAACATTACCTTCCTGTTGTCATTTCGTGTTAGATCCCCTTAACATACACACAGCACTTGACGTATATACTCACGCACACACATTTCCCTTGTGCCCCTCACACTGCCTTCCAGGTCTTTCTGTTGTTGTTTTTCTAGCACCAACCCAATGCCCCTCCTGCAAGCACTCTCTGACCTTCAGTACCAGCTTCCAACCTCCATCACTGTCTCATGTCAAATCCACCCACCCCTAGCTACACAAATACACATCAAGATCATGCTTTTCCAGAACTCAAGCCAGGTGCCAGAAAGGCTGTCTATTCTTCAGTCATGTTCTTGTATTTGGTTGATGGCAGCATAACAAATCAAACAAAACACCAGAATGTGAAGATTCAGTTGTGGCCAGATGGTTAGGGAGTGGGTGTTGTAAGTGATCGGTTGCAGGTTTCATTCCCAATACCTGAAAAGTTGCAGGTGGGGGCATTAAATAATCACACTCTCTTCCACATCGAGTATCCACAGTTTGAGCAAGGTGCTTAATCCCTAATTGTTCCCCAGGTGCTGCAGAAAATGACTTCCCATTGGTCCAGGTGTGTGTTTAGTGTGTGGAAACATATTGAAAGTGTGAGTGACCATACTGGGTCATCATATTGCTATGTTTTGGACTTTTGTGTGTTGGTGTCCTCATCAGGGTTCTTAAGTAACTAAATAAGCATGACATTTTTGTTTAACCATCTCTACCATGACCATGAATTATACAATAAAGGTGATATCACAAGGTGTGATACTATTTCTCGAAGTGATTAAACTTAGTGATGATGGTGGTTAATAGAACAGGAAACACATATCCTGTAAAGCCATTTTAAGGATCAGAATAGCACATAGGTGTGGATTCTTAATTGTGACTTGCCATCCTGGCATCATGGTGGCACAATGAAAACATTTACTCAGTTGTACAAATCTTGAAAGTTTTGCAAAAGGGAGTATACCATCTCTCGCCCTCTCTTTGTTTTTTAGATTTCGATAGAGTGCTGTAACTGATAGGTTGCAGGTTTGATTCCCAATACCTGAGAAGTTGCAGGTGGGGGCATTAAATGAATCACACTCTCTTTCACATCGAGTACCCACAGTTTGAGCAAGGTGCTTAATCACTAATTGTTCCCCAGTTGCTGCAGAATATGACTTCCTACTGGTCCAGGTGTGTGTTTAGTGTGTGGAGACATATTGAAAGTGTGAGTGACCATACTGGGTCATCATATTGGAATGTTTTGGACTTTTGTCGGTTGGTGTCCTCATGAGGGTTCTTAAGTAACTTCTTTGTTCAACCATCTCTACCATGACCATGAATTATACAATGAAGGTGATATCACAAGGTGTGATACTATTTCTCAAAGTAATTAAACTTTGTGTCGATGGTGGTTAATAGAACAGGAAACACATATCCTGTAAAGCCATTTTAAGGATCAGAATAGCTCATAGGTGTGGATTCTTAATTGTGACTTGCCATCCTGGCATCATGGTGGCACAATGAAAACATTTACTCAGTTGTACAAATCTTGAAAGTTTTGCAAAAGGGAGTATACCATCTCTCGCCCTATCTTTGTTTTTAGATTTCGATAGAGTGCTGTAACTGATAGGTTGCAGGTTTGATTCCCAATATTTGAGAAGTTGCAGGTGGGGGCATTAAATGAATCACACTCTCTTTCACATCGAGTACCCACAGTTTGAACAAGGTGCTTAATCCCTAATTGTTCCCCAGGTGCTGCAGAAAATGACTTTCCATTGGTCCTCATGAGGGTTCTTAAGTAACTAAAAAAGCATGACGTTTTAGTTCAACCAGCTCTACTAGAACAATTCACCCTGGTTAACACATCCACAAACCCATGGAAAAATACCAGAGTACTTTATGTGCACAGCCTGTGGTGGGCCAGGCTACCATTTTACCTTTAATATAATAAGTGTTCTACTACTAGGGATGAGGTTGGTGCCCCATGGGTCTTTTTCAATGCATTAATGATTTCCAAGAGGTCCCACAGTGGGTCAGTGGTTAGCGCTGTTGCCTCACAGCAAGAAAGTTATTGGTCCGGGACCAGTTGACATTTCTATGTGGAGTTTGCATGTTCTGCCCATGTTTGCGTGGGTTTCCTCCGAGTGCTTCGGTTTCCCCCACAGTCCAAAGACATGCGGTATAGGTGAATTGGGTAAACAAAATTGGCTGTAGTGTATGAGTGCATGTATGAATGTAAGAGTGTATGGGTGTTTTCCAGTACTGGGTTATGTCTGGAAGGTCATATGGTTAAAACATATGGCATAATAGTTGGTAGTTCATTCAACTATGGCGACTCCTGAAATAAGGGACTAAGCCGAAGGAAAATGAATGAATGATCTATAAGAAACATACAGTGACTAAGAGAGTGACTAGTCTCTCCAACTCTGCTCCTTGAGGTGTACCAACAGCACAACTTTTAAAGCCTTCCGAATCAAACACACTTCTTCAGCTTATTGGGAGGGAGTCTAACACCTGAAAAGGATGGATCCGATAAGACAGACATCGAAAATCTAAACAAAATTGTTAAACAATTCTATTAAACATTATTTTCATCATCCAAACCTTTACATAAATCATGACAAAACATATCTTTCTATTTAATAAGCTGTTCCTGTTGGCTACAGAAAATAGATATCTCTATGGAAGTTTCAACAAGCCAGAAAGTTCTGGCATTGTGTGAACTGACTGGTGAATTTGACAGTTGATGCCATACCTGTAGGCCTAAGCCATAGTTATTACCCAGAACACATTGCTCTTCTCTTTCTGTCCATTGGCCACATCCACATTCTGTATGAGTTTAGAGGTTTTGTTCCTGTTGTATAAGACATTCTGTCACTCAAACCAGCGTGTCAAGGCTTATGAAGACATATCTCTGACAGACATTTGTTGCTGAGTTATAGCTCCTGAAAACATCACCAGGAGGAACACAATAATAATTATGATGGTGGGGAGGGAAGATGGTGCAACGGGCATGAAACAATAAGTCTGCCGAATGTCTGCTTGATGTAATTAATCAAAAGAATTACCCAGTGTGCACTTCTTCCATTCACACTTATCTTTTCTAAAGCTGATGAGGTCCCCTTTCGGTCTTGTACCACAAAGCATTCAGGGTATTGTTCTCCAGATTGATGGGTGAGGCCTGATTTGGCCAATAAATACTGATAGATTCATATATCTAGACTAGCATTTCACCACTTGGCTTCAATTACCCATAATTACTTGATAAGGGTCACACATTCCTTAGACAAATCTTAGAATATATAGGATAATTTAGCCATATTTAGGCTGTCACAATAGGGTCTGCTACAGAAATGAGTGCCCCTGTGGATGGAGCTCAATTGAAAGTTAGATTCTTGTGGCCTCATCGTTGACTAACCTGTAGAAGCAATGCAGTCAGTTGTGAACCACCTCATTCATTGTGGCCTAGTATTGGTCAGAGCATATTTCTTTATTTACTTCATTGTATAGTATTTGCTGGCTGTAGTGAATGCATTGTGGAGGAATCATCACCCATCTCTCATGATTATAGAGGACACTGTGTCTGAATTCACACAGATTGGAATAGCACTGTCCTGTCAAGAATGAGATCACAACATATCAGAGGTGCAGCATAATAGGAAGTTAAAGAATGTCTTTGCGCTTCAGCTAGTGTGAATTCATTTCGCTTTTGTCTGGCACCGGCCACTGCAGCCATTGTTACGCTCTTCAGTGATGGAATTGGATTTTTTTCCCCCCCATTCCTCCTTTCTGTGAGCTGGTAGCGAAGCTCAAATGTTGTGATGGGAAAACTTAATTAGGAAAGACATTCACAAAAGCCCCCAGATGAACTTAACCTTTTCTATTTTGTTATGTTTTAATGTTATAATGTTAAAGAACAAAATGGCAACTGCTTGCTCACGTTGAGCATTGTTCTTGAATTGACCTGTGTCTCTTGTGCACAACATGCTCTCACCTGAAGAGTTTTGGCCATGGTTCAAAAGGCCTTGAAAACTTTTCTCTAGCGATCATTCTTCCTGTTGCGCTGCTATGCCATCAGTCTTAATGTAAGATCTCATAGCAGGCTAATAACTTGTTCAGGGTCTAGTTCTCCGACCCAAAAAAACAGCCCGCTCACAAATTGTTCACGCAGCAAATTCATTATCCTCTGATGTTTGCTGACAATGAATTTTAAATGGCTGCCTCTGCATGCCTTAGCGCACATAAAAGACACATTTAGCAATGTGTGTGAGTTTGTTCTGAAATGGCAATGTGGCCTTTACCTCCCAGGCTTACGCACTCTCGATTGCACTTACAAATTTAACATGAGTTATTATGGCATTAGGCCAGGTACCAAAATATAGAAAGGTCACATTTTTAATACCTTTTTTCTACACATGGTAATCAATTTTGGTCTAGGCGCACTAACGTCATGAAAGTGTGTGTGTATATATATATATCTCCAACATGGTTAACCTACAGAGTTTCTCTTCAATAACTCTGTTATTAGCCGTGACCTCCATCTACCACAGCTCTGAAATTTCATAATCTCAGTGGAGACCCAAGCGCATGAGGTCAACTCCAGAGCCCAGCCACATCCATCCATTTCCTCTTTGTTGTAAATTAAAAATAATCTTGTGATGCGTTCAGGTTGGCACACCAACAAACTCCTATTTACCCACTGCAGAAACCCAGACAGCCCCTCTCAGAGCATCATGAACTCAAGTGTAATCCTTCTTCTTGGAGCCGAGGTAGCGTTAAACTAACTGGAATGAGTGCGGCACGCTTGCTAAATGGAGGGAAACAGCCATTCACAATGTCCCCATAAACTGCCTGTCTTGTAAACTGGAGGATTAAAGCACATCAAATCCCCTTCCTCATACCCGTTGAGACAAAGCAGAGCCAGCCAAACCACTCAACTCATGCCCTCAGCGACTGGATCCCTCTCCCTCGCCCCAGGGTTTCGCCCTTGGACGGCCACGGCAGCGTCATAAATCTCCACGAAGCTGCCCTGGCATGCATTATACAGTATGGACCTACTTTGAGATTTTCATTTTTCATGAGGAATGTTTGTGAAGCTTTACATGCGACCAGCCCCGGGCTTTCGCAGGCATCACAACAAACAGAGAACACTGTGGAAATTCATACCCTTAATGCCTGTGTGAGTACTTTAGCATTCCCTTCACTGAGTCTAGTCAAGGCCTTTAATTCCCTAGGGACCCACAATTGTATCTACAAATGGAAATCAGCATACGATAATACACTTCTAATACCAATGTACAGACAATATAATATGACATAATTCGAAAGCGCATTACTGTAGAGAGGCCTGTAAATGTGGAACGTGAGGTGTTGTAGCCTGTAGGGGTTAGCGCGGCGCTAGCAGTCGTAACCAGCTTAATAGCGGAAAGTGAACTCATTAGAGGGCCGTCACCACAAGAGAGAGTCTATTACGGGGATGAGTGGAGTGGTGAAGTGCGGCTTCATTTCTATTCAGCACATGACCCGACGCATGGGGGAAGTACTTTCCAAGGAGCACGGTCAAGCATGACTGGCGGAAGCGATTTCCTCCCTCACCACTCCCTGAATTTATCAGGCACAAGGTTTTTTCTTCCTCCTACCTTTTTTGCCTCTTGGTCTCTTTTTGTATTTTTTCCTTTTGGTTTTTGCAGTTTGTTTTGTGTGTGTGTGTGTCTCTGAGACGACTTTGTATTTTTAATGTTTTGTTCCCTTTGATGTTGTGGAAAGACAATACATTTATTCTTGTTTTTCTTTTTCTTTTGTGTTCATTATGAGATCAGGGGTGCATTTCCCAAATGCTTAAGGAAATCTTAGAAAGCACTTTTCCCAGTTCTCTGTAACATCTATTTGGTCTTAAAGAGATAGTTCACTTTTTTATTTTGATCTAGGTCAAGATGTAAGTGGAGATTTTTTTTTTTTTATTGTTTTTTTTTGTTGTTGTTTTTTTGGAGTCCTTGGTGTATTCACAATGCATAAAATGGCCATTTGAGAGTAAAAAAAAACGAAAACTAAAGGAATACCAGTACAAGTAGCTTTGTTTCCGTCCACCTATTTTTATGCACATTTTGGAGATCGGTTGAATGGAAAAAATCGGTTGATGGAAACGGCAAGATGCGCATCAATTTTGAAAATGCGCATAAAAAATGTCTGCGCATAACTTGATAGGATATACTTTTTATTCGATAAGAAAAGATGCACATACACTACGATGGAAACACTTTTACCGAACAAATTCTATTATGCGCATTAAAAAAAGTCATGTCTGTTCTCCGCGTCTGACGGCTTCAAATGCCACCATGATAAGAAAAGGTAACAATGCTAAATTTGTAAATAATGTTCTGTTTCTCTCATAGACTGATTGTTTCACTTCGTAACACCTCCGTGTTTTAGAAGGAATCACAGATGTTGATTTTGTTTTACCTTTATTATGTTTTTAGAATTTTCAAAAAGCCACCACACGAACCATGGTTTCATTTGCAAAATAGTGTATAAATATACCTGCATTTGTGCTAGCCTCAGGATTAGTTAATTCATAGCAAATAGTTGTTGTTTTTTTTGTGATTTATCCTTTTATAGGAGACAAAGTACTGGCTGATGATTTTATCAAACAGTAAAATAAATGGAAAATTCCATTAACACATATACAAACAACCATATATAGGGAACAGATTATCATAGCGTATGGGGAATGAGCCGTCTTGTTTTGGGCTCGACAGGAACAACCCTGAATAGAATAAAAACAATAAAGCAACATGTTACGAACTACCTAGAAACTCAAGACAATTGACTTAAAATTAAAAAAAATTTTACTGTCCCACTATGTACACAAACCCAAGATGTTGGATACAGTTGTATTGTAATTTAAGGCACTGGTCCTCAACCTTTTTTATCACCACAGACCTTCAACCAGTGTTAATTTTGACAGCAAGTTTTGATTTAGTTTTAGTCTTAGTCTTTTGACTGAAATTCCATTTTACTTTTAGTCATATTTTAGTCTTCTGATTCATTTTAGTTATAGTCTAGTTTTAGTCAACTAAATTTCATAAGATTTTAGTTGACTAAATCTACTTGAAATTTAGGGGAGGTTGGGGGTGGAATTATGGGAGTTTTCTGGGAGAAATAACAAAACGGGAGGATGGTGGGAGATGGGTCTGAAATATGGGAAACTCCTGAGCAAAACGGGAGTGTTGGCAGGTATGGTGTTAACTCGCTAAGAGAAATTTTAAAGCAAAGATGCATGTAAGAAAAGTGTGCTTCACTTCAAGGCAGTTTTGTTATGTTGTATGCGACATCAAATACATCATTATATTGTATTTGTCTTGAATTCAAACGGGAATCTTCTTTTTCTCTCAGCTGTTGCAATTTCATTATAGGTTAATCTGACAGACGCCCTATGGAAGATAATATAATTGCATCCCACGTCTACTGTGAAGCAGTTACTTTTCAAATGTGTGCGCATGCGCATCATGTCACACACCAAGATTATTTCAGATTGGATATTTTCCAAAAAACGCCCCTCAATCACATTCTCATCTCGTTTTTATTAGTCAATGAAAATGTCAGTATATTAGTATTATAGTTGTCATCATCACTTAATTTTTATTTAGTTTTCGTCAAACTTGTTCGTCACAGATATTATGACGAAAATGTTTAGTCAAAGAAATTAACACTGCTGTCAACGCTTGACACGTGGTTTGTAGGTTGCTGGGCGACCATCAACCGTTTTCTCAAAGGATGACAAGCTGACAAAACATTGCTGTCACTCTGATACAAGTTATATTTATGGAGAAAATTACAAAGCACTGCAGTGTTTGGGTGTTCTGTGTTTGTCTAAGATAACTAGTCTTCCCAAATGTGTATATTCCATACAAGCTGAAGCTGATCAGTCAGTTCTTGTCACATGATTCGCGGTGTGCTTGCGGCATTTGTTTAACTTGGTGCGTCTGGAAGGAAGGAGTTTGTCACGCCGCTTTGCGATCTCCAGCAGTTGTTCTTCTTGCACAACCATGGGGAATTCACCTGATTTGTTGCCAAATGGGTTGCGGATGCATTCCTTGGCATTCGTGGGTCCTTTACTGGGCCTTTTCTCCTTAGCAAAGAAACTGTCCAAAGATGTGTGTTTCTAACTTAATTTGCTGCTTGTGGGTTAAATTTGGGTGCTCAAGTGACCGAGATGTAAGCTAAAGAATACGGTCATTTTTCAAATTAAAAGTTTGTTTAGACTCGGATAATAATGAAATGAAAATAATTAATGATTTCTTATGCAGCCTGGTACCAACTGATGCACAGACCGGTACCGGTCCACAGCCGGGTGGTTGAGGACCACTGACTTAAAGTACATCTATACGCTGGTTGTTTAGCATTTTTGATGCGCCTCTGAGAAAACAATAGCATTTATTTTGGAAAAGCAAACCATTCTTTTAATGCCTTCATTAAGCTTTGATCCCTGTATCTCCTTGAATGCGAAACAATCCTTGACAACCTTATTATGATTAACATATAGAGTGCAGCCCTCGAGAACACAGTCCCTCTCTAATGCCACACAAAGCTTTAATCTGCCAGCAGTTCCCCAGTCAGAGCCCATTAAACTACTGTACTGAGCACCATGGGTAACTTCATCATAGTGGCAGCTGTACTAACCCCATTAAAGAAAGCTTTCTAATTAGCCCACACTGCAACGGGTGCTGTCTTCAGGCATGTACTTACTAAGGGTGTGTGACGAACCTCAGTGTGATAGTCTTGGATGGGGTTTGTCCTCAGTAATGAGTCCACAGCACATGCGGCTGGATGCATTATGCAGAACTATAAATGCGCTGGGGTACATTTGGGAGTAAACACATCAATTTCATTGGAAGAATGGTTTCAAAGAATCTAATTTGACTATGTAAACAAATGCTTTTTTTGTAAGACTAAATCAGCAGAAAAATGAAAAGTTTGTCCTTTGGATTGAATGTAGCAAGGTTCACAGAAATAAAACTACTTCTGATTGATTGACATTCTGACAAGAAAATGGCCACAGACCAATTTGTAATGGATATTGCAGACAAAATTGCACAAGCCGGCTGAAAATTGGCAGTTCTAGTTTAATTGGCTGGCACTGTGCAACATCTAAGAGTTAAGGTGCACAGGTTTCTACCGGTTTGCATGTTTGAGTCACTAAGTAGCAAGTAAATTAGGCCCCCATGAAGCAGTATTATATATTGCATTTACTGAGTTGCTTCTGTGTGAAAAACAAAAAACTCTAATCTGACTGAATGTCTACACACATTTCTATTAGGTTTTATTCCCGTGTACATTCTGCTTAGTCGTTCACTTATTGTAGAATCAGCTTTTTCAGCTAAAACCTCCCTTTAACACAGGTAGTTTGTCTTCAATTACAAATCACTTTTCCACCATTGGGCCAGTGGGAGCCAGGGTTTACAATGGTCTTACATGGATAACAAACATGGTAGAAGATCATTTTTGGCCAGACTCCAATATTGATAGATGATCCATAATTTACAGTTATGAAATGGTATAGAAAGTAATTCCACAAAACAATAGAAATAATCAGTCATCACTTCCACGTTTGCAGTTACAGCAGCACATACTGTAAAAAGCTTAATTATAATTGTATTATAATTGTAATATTGATGAATTCTCATGTATTTGCATCACATTTCCTTAGAAAGAATGAGGATTTCTGGCAATTTTCCACAACATTATGCAATCAGAAAATATTTGAGTGGCTTTTATTCTCTCAAAATACTGTAGTGTAATCATTTCAACCAACACAACAGAGAGAGCTTAAACAGAAACAAAACAAAACAATATATGGGTTATACGAGTAAAATAAATAGCTTTTTATTATGGAGTTATTAGTGGATTCAGGGTGACACGGTGGCTCAGTGGTTAGCACTGTGTCCTTACACCAAGAAGGTCGCTGGATCAAATCCCGGGTGGGTCAGTTGCCATTTCTGTGTGGAGTTTGCATGTTCTCCCTGTATTTGCGGGTGGATTTCCTCTGGGTGCTCCGGTTTCCCCCACAGTCCAAAGACATGCGCTATAGGTGAATTGGGTAAACTAAAGTGGCTGTAGTGTATGTATGTGCTTGTGAGAGTGTATGGATGTTTCCCAGTACTAGGTTGCGGCTGGAAGGGCATACGCTGTGTCAAACGTGCTGGATATGTTGGTGGTCAATTCCGCTGTGGCGACCCCCGATGAATTAAGGGACTAAGCTGAAGGAAAATGAATGAATGTATTAATGAGTAGTAGATTGAGAAATTTGCTCCCAATGAAGGCACAGAAAACAAACATATGAAATATATATATTTATAGGTTTGAAAACCCCTGACCACAGACCTAGAGAAAGCCCAGACAAGACACAATCAACCAATCAAGCCTTGCAATAGCTCGTTTCCATTGAGTGTTATAGTTCAGAACAATACATTAGGCAATGATTTCTGTTTCCCCTCACAGAAGTTGTGAAAGGTACCTAAAACAATCAACCCCTACCATTTTTGGGACCCTTTTATAAGGCTACCTAGTACGTTACCTGAAGGGTTGAGCTAGACTTGGTTTACACTGGGGAACACAGGAAGCAACATTTTTAAATACACAGCCAAAACATGAAAACCCCTGACCACAGAGAAAGCCCAGTCACAGTCAAGCCCCAATCAACCAATCAAGCCCTGCAATGGCTCATTTGCATTTAGGCAAGGCAAGGCAAGTTTATTTATATAGCACATTTCATACACAGTGGCAATTCCAAGTGCTTTACACAAACAGGAATAAAAGAAACAAGTATAAGAAAAATAAAAACAAATAATAAAAATGGTTAAAAAAAAATAAATAAATAAGCATAAAAACAGATAAAATGTGTTATAAAAGAATGAAAAAAGAAGAGAAAAATAGAATAGTGCGATCTGTCGGCCGTAGCACAGTGCTCATTCAGTAAAGGCACTGCTGAACAGATGTGTTTTCAGTCTTGATTTGAATGTGCCTAATGTTGGAGCACATCTGATCATTTCTGGAAGCTTATTCCAGCAGCGAGGGGCGCTGTCAGTAGCTGAAAGCCGATTCACCCTGCTTTGACTGAACTCTTGGAAGTTCTAGTTTATTTGCTCCTAAAGATCTGAGTGATCTGTTGGGTTTGTATTCAGTGAGCATATCTGTAATGTATTGAGCTCCTAGGCCATTTAGTGATTTATAGACCAGTAATAATACTTTAAAATCTATTCTGAATGTAACTGGGAGCCAGTGTAAAGACCTGAGGACAGGTGTGATGTGCTCTGATTTCCTGGTTCTGGTCAGAATTCTGGCCGCAGCGTTCTGGATGAGCTGTAACTGTCTGACTGTCTTTTTGAGGAGGCCAGTGAGGAGACCGTTACAGTAATCCACCCTGCTGCTGATAAAGGCATGAACAAGTTTCTCTAAGTCTTCACTGGAAACAAAGCATCTAATTCTTGTTTCATCTAATTTAGCATCTAATTTAGTGTTATAGTTTGGAATAGTATATTAGGCAATAATTTCGGTTTCCACAATCATCCCATACCATTTTTGGGACCCTTTTATAAGGTGACCTAGTACGTTACTTAAAGAGTAGAGCTAGACTTTAATTGGTTCACACTGGTGAACATAGTAAGCATCATTTTTAAATGCACAGCCAAAACACAACAGTAATAATACAATGAACTATGGTTAATCCAGCAGGAAATCATTGGTGCAAAGAGTGCAAAAGGAACTCAGTGGAATGATGACAACTGAACAGTCACAAACAGCCACATGGCAAGAAGCAAAAACAGGACCTGGTGTCCTCCATTGTTTTTGTGACTTTCTTCTTCATGCGAGAATGACGTTGATTGCTACTTTCTGGCATAAGCCATACCTACCAAGTTAGAATATTATTGGCATTGGAAATGCGAGGCTGATAAGGTTTAACACAATACTGAACCATGCGAAACGAGACAAGTGACAGCAGAAATGTGACTGGCCTTGGCACACACTACCTTGCTCATTTGTGGTCTGATAATTAAAACACATCCCTTTGAATTGTTCCTAAGATAAGCTATAGTGGACCAGACTGATTGTCAGAAGTCTGAATAAGCAAGACAAACAAGAATACATGCATAATATGCTATATTATTATTAAATATTATCTAAATGTTTTACTATAAACTCCACACTTGATTAATTGGAATTTGCATTAAAGCATAATTGAGGTTGGTATTCTTTATATCTGATGATGGAGGCTGTTAAATGGGATTTTTTTTTTCCTCAGGTAATTAAACCAGACATCTGCCTCGCATTAGACAGTGTGTCTCCCCATAGCTGCTTGGCAGTGACTGCTGAGCCGTCACACTGTCCACTGCCCTCTCCGCTCGTTTCTCTGATAAGCTCGACACATTTTTGCCACGACTGCATGTGAAGTGGCAGGTGGGGAAGCATCAGTCATCAGGAATTCACAGGCTGTTATCTGAGCTGTGGAGAGTTAGTGCTCACACCATCACACACATAATGGGGGTCCTGAGACGGGCTACAGCACTTACGTTTATCTCTCCACTTTTCTCTGTCTCTTCCGTCCACCTCGTCCTTGAATTTCGCTTCTGGTGCAGTATTGGGTGGTAGTTAAAAGGTCAAGGGCCTAGGCTTTAAATGGGAAAAAGTTGTAGGTTTAATCCTAATCTAAACATTCATTCATTCATTCATTCATTCGGCTAAGTCCCTTATTTATTAGGGGTTGCCACAGTGGAATGAACCAACATATGTTTTACACAGCAAATGCCCTTTCAGCTGCAACCCAGCACTGGGAAACACCCATAATCTCTCGCATTCACACACACACTCATGCACTATGGCCAAATTTGTTTACTTAATTCACCTATAGACCATTTTGAGGGAAGTAGACAATAACAATGGTCCTAATGTATTTCCTGTTTTCGATTTTTAATTTCCAGCGCTTCTAACAGGGTTTATACAGTCATGGAAAACCTGGAAAAGTGATGGAAAGGCCTGGAAAACTTTTGGAAAAACAGAAAAACCCACAAAGTTTTAGAAAAAGAGTCATGGAAATTAGTTTAACAAATATCTGCATACTTGAATTAAAGCTGCACGATAATGGAAAAATCTGACATGACCGTATTTTGTATTTCTGTGATGTGTATTGCGAAGTGAACACAATTTCACGGGATGATTTAACAGGTTTATTAGGATTGATTAGGGGGATTTTGTAGGGGAGTAAATCTCGAATAATATATAACAAATAAATTACAAGCATAGATAAATAAAATATAGTAAAGATAAACGTGAATTATAGTTTTCAGGTATTTACTATTCAGGTACAGATATTGAATATTCAACACTGCATAGTCTTCATTGTATATTATTAAATCTTTATTAAAGTTACAAAAAATATCTTGTGGCCGGATGTTTAAAATGTGAAATATTGAAATGTTCACACAGTCACAGGCCTTAAAGGGACAGTGTACTCAAATATTAAAATGTACTCACTGTTTACTCACACTTCACTTGTTTCAATACTTTAGGAGTTCAATTATATTCCTTTGTGTTCATTTGAAAAAAAGAAAACTCATCATTAATGTTTAAAACAAGCGAAGGGTGTAATGAAAATGGTAAGTAATTTTTGGGGTGAACTGTCTCTTTAAAAATGCATGCAGATGATAAACTTTTACTCCATTATGCTTAAACTCTATATTAAACCATAATCCCAACATCGCATATCCTGCGATGTGACTATTGCGGATGCACTCATTGCGATATCGATGCTGAAACGATACATTGTGCAGCTCTAACTTGAATATAGGTTAGTTGTCTTTACTTCTTTTCTGTCCTTGGCCTAAAACTTGTTCTCACATTGTTAGTGCTGTGTAAGCATCATCAAAATCAATTTTGCATAGATATAAAACAATTTTTTTTGCTTTAAAAAGATTTTACCTAGATATATTTAAACATAGATTGTTGCGTGTTCTATGAAATGCTGTAATAAATTTGAATGTCATTGTTTTTCTTATTATTTACCATGTATATGTAGACATTACATGAAACATTACGCCATGAAAATGTACTGGAAAAGTCATGGAATTTTAGTAGTATAAATGTGTATGAACCCTGTTCTAAGAATCCAGAAAGCTCTACATATTAATATATTTATTATTGACAGCAGTGTTAACATAAGTTATGACTGAATCACATCTTGTAACAGTTCTGAAATAGTTTGACAAGCGAGAACTGTTCATGCAACAATGAAATCGCCATATTGAAATGGTCTTTAGCACATGTCTTTGGACTGTGGGGGAAACCGGAGCACAAGGAAGAAACCCATGAGAACATGCAAACTCCACACAGAAATGCCAACTTGCGCACTTGAACCAGTGACTTTATTGCTGTGAGGCGACAGTGCTAATCGCTAAGCCACCGTGCCACCCCTAATCTAAACAAAAACGTTTTAAAATTAGACAACTTCTTTCTAGTCTTTTTTCTTTTCTCATCTTGTTAGTTAACTACCATCTATATTGTACTATTACCACTACACTGGGTGTCTCCAGAACACCTTAGCAACTATATGGAAATGCCCTGGTATTTCCTAGATGTGAAGTAGACACCCGCAATGCTTATCAGCCACAGAAATGTAAAGACTAAGCGAGAGTATGGGAACAGGAAACAACAACAGTTCATATCCATACGTTACATCCAAACCTTTAGCTTTTAAGAGAAGTGGAAATGATCGAAATTTAGCAAAAACTATTGTGCTCTTGCGCAATATTATTCTAGGTATCTGTCAAGGTAGTTCCAGATAAACCATCCCAGCACACTTAAGGTGAAGCGTATGTGCTAACCGTTAAATACACAAGGTGTTTCGACTTGATCTTTCATTTCAGACACTGTATTTTAGCTGTGAGCGCTCCTTGCATTAGCTGGGTCATTCTGACATAGCGGTTATACTGTAGATGCTCTCTATCTCACTCTTCTCCTTTAGCTCTCAGGTGGGTGTATTGGAGCGTCTCAACCACACTCACCCATCCTCACCTGTCTATCCACAGCTGTGCTGCGTTGACAATGAAATGAATTCAACAAGACTGGACAGCTAGTGTGTGTGTGTGTGTGTGTGTGTACAACATCAACTTCCTGTAGAACAGAGATGAGACTTTTAGCTTTTAAAATCAGAGTGATTAACATTCGTGCTATGAATCTGTGTGTTCAGGTTTATATAATCCTGCAAGACCCATCTTGGGAAGGACAGGCTTTTCAGACGGAAGTTATACAAGATATGCATAACTGTACTACACTGAGCACCAGCCCAGTTAGCGTCTGTGAGCTTCTTAATCTCCGCACAGCGTAATCAAAGGCTTTTTATCACCATGGAACAAATTAGACAAGACTATAAATTATGCTTGATAGCCATGTCTTCACCTCCGAAAGTCCTTGGATTTTCATACCTTCATGCATTCAAAGTTTAAGCTGCAACACTCTCCTACTCCCATTCATTCTGTTCTCCCACACATCGCATGATGAATTCAATAATTAACTGCTACATAAATTTATGTAAGCATCTCTTGACCCTTGGTGCACTCTTGACCTTTTGTGTTGCGTGTGGGGGTGGTTGTATTCGAATTTACACTAAAACATTACCTAAAATCTCTGAGCTTCAGCATGCAAAGTATGAGTATACCTGACCTCTGAACCAATAGCTTGAACACCAGGTCCTCTGAAAACAGCAGGGGTCACAGAAAGACTACTCGCTCACCTTTCAAAACATTAAGTCATCATGCTGAAATACCCATTTAATTCGTAATTCTTTAATGGATTACACTATCCCCAACAAATTCGTTCACTTAAGGAATAGCTTGCCCACCGGGAGCCTAAGAATGTGTCAAGAAATGATCCCTGTTCACCTCTGAACTTCCTGCCCTAGTGGATCTATCCATTTCTATGCATTGGTTTCGAGCATGACCCTGAGAAGACACCTTTCATCGAGGTCAGCACTTCAGACTTCAGAGAAGCCTGTCAGGGGCGGTGAGGCGTTTATAGTCCTGTCTTTGAGTGACATGCAGGGCTGGCCGGGTGCAAAGAACATTGTCTGTCTGACTGAAACTATCCAGACTCACCAGATGAGACCCTGTGTCGGGTCTAGTCCTCCTGACAGGCCTCTCTTGTGGAGGGTCTGTACCACAGACCTTTGGACATTAATGATGGTGTCACCAAGAGTCTGCCCAGTGACCCCATTTTCCACATGCTTTGTTTGGTCCACCTTTCAATTGGAAAATTGAAGTGCTGCTGATTGAATGTGAGCTTTTGGTGCTTCTGGTGATGGGAGAGTCTTGACCCTAGATGAAAGGTGGAGATGTCTTCCTTGGACTTAAACACTCTTAGAATAAAGAATTGGAACGCTCAGTCCTGGAGGGCCAGTGTCCTGCATAGTTTAGCTCCAACTTCCTTTAACACACCTGCCTGGAAGTTTCTAGTAGGCCTAGAAAAAGCTTGACCAGCTGTTTCAGGTGTCTATTTGGGGTTGGAACTAAACTCTGCAGGACACCTGCCCTCCAAGACCAAGTTTTATTTTTACTTAATGTGTTTACTGCGTTTACTTTTACTTTAATACCGAGTGCGTTTACTTAATGACAAGATTGAGATTCTGAAATCACTGTCTTCCTGCACTCTCAGAAATAAAGGTACAGGAGCTGTCACTCGGGCAATACATTTTCAAAAGATACATATTTGTACCCAAAGAGTCCCCAGTGGTACCTCAAAGGTGCATATTAGTGCCCAAATGTACCTAAAAAGTACCTTTGAGGTACCATTATGGACCATTCAGGTACAAATATGTATCTTTTGAAAAGATGCTGGCACATTGACAGCTCCTGTACCTTTATTTCTGAGAGTGTGTCTGTGTTTTTGGTGTGCGATTTCATACGATTGCTGTAGATATAGTATTACTGCATCTGGACAATTTTAACAAAGTCACTCATGACACATCCATGCACAAACGATATTCTGACCATCAGCATTCTCATTATGTATTCCCACTCCCACTATAGTTCCAAGAGTCTTAACTTAAGGGGTTGGTTTCAAGTGGCTGAAATCCCTTCTTCAGTTCAAGTCTATGTGATTTGTCTTTCCTTTTTTGTCAGCTAGGCAAAAATCATAAGTCTGATCACTTATAATATAGTCGCCCACTTCTACTTAATAAGCTGCATGATTGAGATATCATTCATGCAGCAAAGTTTAATACTCATCGTAGGGGATTTATTTAAATCCCCTAACCCCAACCTCACGAGTCATTTTAACAGTGATGCTTGCCTTAGCAAACCCCAATAAAAGGTTGTCTTTGTCATGAGCAGCCTTTTGTTTGATGGTAAAACAATGATCCAGCTTCTAACAGGTGACAGATTCTAAGATTTGGCCAGTGTTTGAGCACTTCATTCTCATTTTAATGAGAGAGTCATGACATTTCTGCTTGTAACCTTTAATGTTAATGAACAGGAGCAGGAGTTTCTCTGGGTTTAGGTTCACTCGACGTCACAGTAAAGCCTCTCTTTCTCAGACACATGCGGTCCCTCTGTCTGAGAATGACAAGTGAAAATCGTTCAGGAAGCTTGTGCAGCTGCAGGTCATAATTACCGATTAAGGCTTTGCATTGGAAGACAAATGCTCTGTATAATCAGGGAGCAGATCTGCTTTTGAAGCCGTCAACAATAGATTGTAATTAACAAGGTAATTGGCCAGAGATTCCTAAGATTTTCTGAGCCCATCGTTTCAGATATTGGCTTCGTGTTTTAAATTTCTTGGCCCTCAGTGCTGATGGTGCATTGCATGCGGTCCATCATAGCGAAATGCAATGAAATCTTCATTCGTCTCATTATTAGAAAGAAATAACATTTCAAAAGATGAGAGTTGTACTAAGAATAAAAAGTCAAGGGGGACCATATTAAATGTGCCATTTTATGGCTCAAATTAAACCTTCCACACTAAAAGCTAGGGCTACTTTTAAAATAAGCAACGTATAGAGCACATTACTGTCTCACTTTCCATCCATGGTGTTTTACAGTCTGTAGTAAATGTATGAAGCATGGCATTACCTAGATTGTTGCCTTAGAGACAGAGCATTTATTATATGACACATAGCGATTATGCATGTCAGATCTTTTGTATGCTGCTCAGTTTGTGGAAAGAGCTGTGAAAGGGTTATAGGATATACATATTTTGTTGGTGAAAATCTGACAGCCATTGGGGATCTGCAGGTTTTTCACAGGTCGTTTTTGGTTTCCTTGGTTTAAAGTGTGCTGTTTTAACACAAGTCATGAAATGCTAAAGCTAAATTGCCATTGCAAGGGATGCAATAGGTCAGACACTGATTGGTTCAGACTTTGGTTTAGAATATTTTGTTCTTTCACTGAAACATTTCAACAGTTCACACTTAGCTGATGATTGATTATAAAGCTTGTTTGGCATGCTGTCCCGGGAGAGAGCCCTGGGCTTATAAGATCCTTGAGCCCTGGGCTCCCTCCCGTTAGCAGGGCTAGAGGGGAGTTTGAGCTCAGGTAGATCTCGAGAACTCCTCCAACTTATTTCTGGCTAATGACAGATATAGAGAGATAAACTGCTAACTTAGAGCTCGACTATTGTGCCAATGTGGTATGTTCAATTTACTTAAGTCGTGAGTTTAAACTGTGGTAGGAAACCGGGGAACCCCACGCGAGCATGCAAACTCCGCACAGAAATGTCGACTGGCTTAGCAGGGACTTTAAGTAGTGACGTTCTTGCTGTGAGGCAAACAATGCTAATCACTGGGCCGCCGTGGCGCCAAATCTAGAAGAGGAGGGGGGAGTAGGGGTGGGAGAGGGATTCTTTAATACGAAGATACTAAGGTAAGAAACTTATTTATAGTGAGTTAGGAATCATCTGATTGGTGAATCATGTGTTAGCTAATGTGAGACCAGCCAGGGTCAGTCATAAGCATGTGATCCTCTCTAAATTACTTCATAAACTTCACTCATGCTAATACGTGCATAGGAACCAGAAGAACCAGAAGTTGCTGAGACTTTTATTTCAGTATGTTTATGTACTTCTAACCTAAACAGAATATTGATTAGGGGCGGGGCTTTCTTTAGTGCATCATTTCCTCATAGCAAACTAACGGTAAAAGTTGGTAATAACATGCAGTTGCAATGGAAACCATCAGGTTGACATCAACAAAAAGACCGCCACTCCAAACATGGTAGCCAATGACCAGGTCTCACTGGAAGAAGAGACAGTACTGCCTCAATGTGATCTCCTAGCTAAATAAATGAAGTAATAATAATAAAATGATCATACTTTGGTTGAAGATTACCAAAACAATGAATACTTTCAGTGAATTAACATGCAGAGATTAATTATTCACCTCAAGTATAACAATGCAAGCCAGCAGAAACATGGTAAATTTAAATTTCAAGCACCTTTAAAAACCTGCTGGAAACACACTTGATTGACACTATTTAAAAGTGGAAATAGGATTGAAAAGCTGAGTATTTGTCAGCAAGTTTATATTTCTAGTGAAGCTATGTTGTTGCTTTATGATGCTTTTTAGGGGTTACTACATTCAGTGTTTCCTTGGGGTATGTTGAGAATTTGAGAAATTGCATGAAACAGCATGTCCTATTAAGCAAATGCTTTTGAACAGACAAGTAGGATTCGGTTACGTCGATTTGTCCCAGAGTGGATCCACTCAATTTAACCTTAACTTCCATTTATCTGCCTGAATTTGGCTATTATTTGATCCCCACAGCAACAATCACTCCGTTCGTATCTTCATTATCTACGTTCAAGCTACTCTACAGCAATAATGAGCATTCCAGTTCCTTTCCAGATAGAGTTCCTCAAATATCTGGATATAAAGATTTGTATCTTGCTCTCATTTCCAATTACAGTGGTTCAGATTAAAGTGTCACCATGGCGCTTGTTTCCTTGACAACATAGCTGTTTACTAAAGCTGAGCCAGAGAAGAAGAAAAAAAATAAATCTTAATTTTCTCATTTATTCTCAGTTAATTCACAGTGTCTCGAGCCTTGCTTTAAAGCCCACAAAAACATGTTAATTATGTTTGAGACTTTGTCAGAATTCAGATAAAAGAGAATCCACAAACTGATATCTGTTCAATCAAGTATGTATGTTGATGATCAGTCGGCTAAAATATTCATAGTGGAAACAATCCACATACAAACACTAGTTTCCTTTGACAAACTCTTTTGCAATCACCTCTCTCAATTCCTAATACTTGTATATTTTTGTGTTGTGTGCTTTAAAGAAGAAAGTCTGGAACTACATGTGGGTAAGTAGCAGCAGATTTAGAAATGTGTGTCCCTGCTGAAAAATCCAGCTTAAACCAGCCTAGGCTGGTTGGCTGGTTTTAGCTGGTTAACCAGCCTTGTTTTAGAGGGGTTTTGGCCATTTCCAGGCTGGTTTCCAGCCATGTCCAGCCTGGTCTTAGCTGGTCAGGCTGGAAAAGGACCAGCTAAATCCAACTAAAACCAGCGTGACCAGCCTGGTTTAAGCTGGACATAGCTGGTTTTGGCTGGTCAAGCTGGTTTTAGCTGGTCATTTTCCAGCTTGACCAGCTAAGACCAGGCTGGAAATGACTGGAAACCAGCCTGGAAATGGCCAAAACCCCTCTAAAACCAGGCTGGTTAACCAGCTAAAACCAGCCAACCAGCCTAGGCTGGTTTAAGCTGCTTTTTTCAGTAGGGTTAGTACATTTTTATCCAAATCATAGCCATAGTAAGCATATTGATCTTCAAAACAAAAACCCAAACCAACTTGCTTGGAGAATTGATTGAGAAGGCAAGGGTGTAAATAATATATAAAGTTTTCAGATTTTAATCTTGGAATTCTGTCATGTTGTCGAGGAAGAAAGAAATGGAGCCACGGAGAACGCTGTGCATTTCTGACAAGCTACATAGTTTTTGTTTTATTTATTTATTTATTTGTTTTCCTCCACGTAATTGATTTGCACCACCATTTGTTTTGATTTTTCAAGCCAGAGATGATAGATGAACTTTTGTGAAAAGCCTCCAACCACAGTCCTCCATCTCTAGCTGCTTTCTTCCTCGTTGCTGAAATGTTTTCGCTGCTCTTTGATGTCTGCCTGTGTGCTTCATTATTAAAGTGTTAATTAGAATAACTTGTCTTATGATGGCAAAGATTTGAACAGGGAGTGTTATTTTAATTATCCCGCATGTAAACTGCACTGCAGATGAAAAGAAACATTAGACTAAGTATACCTACACAAAAACCGCAGGGGTTTATAACTGCAAACTGACTGCTGCGATGGTGTAAACAAACACTTTATGATTATTTCAGTCAGCAGCTCATTCTTAAGAACAAATATCCGTCGTGTTTCCTATCAATTTTCTCATAGTAAGTATCGGTGTTTGACTAAAATGTCAAATTTGATCCAAACCAGTGGTGTCCGATTTTGTTTTGCTAATTGAAACTCCAAGATGCTGTAACTTGCTTCACTGTTACAAAAAAATGTTTTGAGTTAACTTAAATCATGTCAAGTGCAGTACTTGGGTTAAAAGCTGAGTCGAGTCAACTCAAAAGCTCTGCAGGAAGTTGACTTAGAATTTTAAGTTGTTTCTAGTGAGTCTGAAGACCTTGATTATATAGGATGATGGCTATATTTACATCCAAAGTTTTGAATTTACTTTATGCAATCATTTGATGCATCATAGGCTCATTCTGAAGACGTAGCCCTACTGTATATACATTTCTGGAGATCGCGAATTGTGTAGCCAGAAGTCTTTAAAATGGACGCTACTGGGTGGTATGACGCCATTTCTTTTCACAAAGAATTTCAGTCCATCAGTATGATTCCAAATGTGATAGGGATTGCCTGGTGTGTTTTCTTCTTCACCCACAAAAGTATTGCAAGCAAAGTTGGACCATAACATTGTGAAACAAAAAACTAAAATTAAATTAAATTAAATTAAAAAATAAAAAGTTAGATAAAATAATAAGCTAAAATAAAACAATTAAAATAAAATAAAATATAACAATAAAATAAAATAATAAGCTAAAATAAAACAATTAAAATAAAATAAAATATAACAATAAAATAAAATAATAAGCTAAAATAAAACAATTAAAATAAAATATAACAATAAAATAAAATAATAAGCTAAAATAAAACAAATAAAATAAAATATAACAATAAAATAAAATAATAAGCTAAAATAAAACAAATAAAATAAAATAAAATATAACAATAAAATAAAATAATAAGCTAAAATAAAACAATTAAAATAAAATATAACAATAAAATAAAATAATAAGCTAAAATAAAACAAATAAAATAAATATAACAATAAAATAAATAATAAGCTAAAATAAAACAAATAAAATAAAATATAACAATAAAATAAAATAATAAGCTAAAATAAAACAAATAAAATAAAATATAACAATAAAATAAAATAATAAGCTAAAATAAAACAATTAAAATAAAATAAAATATAACAATAAAATAAAATAATAAGCTAAAATAAAACAATTAAAATAAAATAAAATATAACAATAAAATAAAATAATAAGCTAAAATAAAACAATTGAAATAAAATAAAATACAACAATAAAATAAAATAATAAGCTAAAATAAAACAATTAAAATAAAATAAAATATAACAATAAAATAAAATAATAAGCTAAAATAAAACAATTAAAATAAAATAAAATATAACAATAAAAAAAGATAAAACTAAATATTAGCATGTCATAAAAATATCAACATGTGAAAAAAAACAAAAAACAATAAAATAAAAATGTTAAAATTTAATAAAATAACATGTCATAAAGTAAAACAATAAAATAAAATAATAAAATGAAACTAAATTAAATTAAATATCAACATGTCCTAAAATTAAATTAAGTTAAATATCAACATCATAAAATAAAATATCATCATGTCATAGCGTATTGAGATTTTCGTCAGGGTAATGACATCATTATGGGTGTTTTTCTAATTAAAAAGAAGCTTCGACAAAATCTGAAACGTCAGATTAGTAGCACTTAACGTGAATCGCTTGAAGCTTTTTATAAGTATCAATAAATTGCTTTAGATGCAAAATGTAACTAAATTGTACATCAAAATTACCAGAAAATATCCAGATATAACTTCTGTCAAATTGCACAGCCTAAGTTTATGCTGATCAAGGTGACTTTGTCTGTTTTAGTTCTCTAAAAACATCAGAACTTTGTAACTAGAATGGGAAAAGATGGTTTAAGCAGTGTTTTCAGCGACGCAGCGAGGTTGACCAGAGACGGCAGAGAGGAAAACAGCTCTTGAGGTGCCAGTGAAGCGCTCAGGCGAGTCTAGCAAGGAAACACGCCATGAAGGGCTTCTCAGGCTGCGTTATTGATTGCAGTTCACTGGCGGCCATCATTGAGACTAACACGCTGGAAAGCACCAAAGGCGATCATTACCACTCCAACACCGGTGTCAGTAAACATTAGATTGTCTCTACACTGATGCTGAAGGGAAAGCCTGGCTTGAATATCAGCTCTCTGTTGTACAAAGGGCTCCCTGTGGAGCTATAATTCAAATCGATTGATGTTCTGACTATAGTCAAATGATTGGAGTACTAATAGATTGCTTTTGCAGGAGAGAAATTGTTCAGTGAATGCGCATTTGCTGGGAAATGATCTGCGGTGGTGATTATAAACATTCAGATCTGACGGTGTTGCAAGGTAGCAGACATAACAGTGGCAGGACAGACGTAAACAGACACAATGGGCCTCATTTAATAAACATTAGTACATACAAATGTGTGTGTGATGTGTGTATGGACATTTTCTAGATCAAATCGTGATTCATCAAAATTAATTTCTACTAAATGTATTATAAATGTCTAAATCAAAAATAACTTGTTATAATAACTTGCGTAAGTACACAATAATAATGTATGCCTGGGGCCTTCCAAGCATGTACAATATGGAGTATATGCACACAGACTTTTAATTGTCAGCCAGGCAGCCCAAGGGCTTCCGGTGAACTGTCTTTTCATTACAAAAATGTAATGTTTAAGATCTGATTTCTTTAAAAATCAGCGATCTTCACTGCCTGTTAGATATACGATATGAAGTGGGTCTCAGATCGGACAAGAATCACTGCATTGAATTCCATTTCCCCCTGCCATGTCTTCAAACTATGACAGTTTATTTTACCCCTGTATTTTCAATGGAATTTTGCGCTACCTGTTGCTACTGACGGCGCTAGTGGTTAGTTACAACGGTCTTTCATCTCGCTTTACGCTTGAACGTGAATGCCTAAGTATGTGTATATAAGTATATTTAACTGAATGTGTTGTAATTACATTACAACATCAATGCTGTAAAAACAACCTTGTGGAATTGAAAATGGTCACATTAAGCTTTCACCGGAAGTTTATCATTGGCTTTAAAACTCTCGCTGTGCATAGAGCCCACTAGGGACCACTGCTTTAAAAGACCTATTATGATTTTCATGACTTATTATTAAAATGTGTTTTAAAACTTGGTAAACTGATTCGTTATATGCATTGCTAAAAAATAAAGCGTACAGCTTTAAAAGGGATTTTCTCAATATTTAAATTTTTTAACCTTCACATTCCCAAATTTCCACATGGTTGTATCTGAGTCAAATCCTAACAAGCCAAACATCAATTAGAAGCCATTTATTCAATTTATATAAATGTAAAAAAAACAAAAACACTGACCCCCAACTGGTTTTGTGGTCCCAGATAACATCTTACAGAAATTTAATTCAACAAACTAATAATATGGATGAAATAAATTCAAGATCATCCAAATCAGACTGAAGACACTGGACAACTAAGATGAAGGATCCACATGCAGTTTATTAATCAAGAGTAGTCAGGCAGGCAACGGTCAAACAGGTAGCAAACAGGAGCATACTGCTAATCCAAGATCATAGTCAAAAACAGGCGAATGGTCAGTACAGGCAGCAAAGAATCAATAACAGGAAAACAAGGCAAGAATCAAAACACAGAAAGACTAGACAGGATTAAAATGTGTGAGAATGTGAGGTGTATAAATAGTCCAAGTAATGAGTCAATCATGAGCATCAGTGTGTGTGTGTCTGTCTGAATAATTGTCAGCTGTGGCTGGAGTGATGAGTGCAAAACCCGCTGGGAGTTGTAGTTCATATCAGTGGCACGTGTAGTTCTTCAGCGATCTGCACAGGCTAGATCGCTGGTGATCGTTACAATAATCATGCAAATTTCCTTTGTTATGATTGGCTAATCAAAAAGAGCAATTTATGATTAGAAGTTCTAGGCCCTGACATGATGTAACATTTTCCAAATAAGCCATTTTAGTTGCTAAACGTCCATAAATTAAATTTCAAAAGCACTTTGTTAAAGCAAATGCACTCGTTTTCTATGAAAATGTCCCAATAATATAAAATAACGAGCATTACTGCAAGCCAATGCAATCATTATAGATTTCTCCGCTCATAACCGACACTGTCAGTTTCACTAAAAACTTCATTACGCATGCTAATTTATCAAGGAGGAAAATCAAGCAATGTGATATTGCTGACACTGCGTACTTTTATCTTTCTGTGGTTGGGAAGGTAGAACAGAGATGGAAATTGACAAACTGAGCACTTTTTCTGGCTTTGTCCTCTGTTTCTGCTCCCGAGCAAAAAAAGACAAATTAAACAAGTTCCTATAAAGCAGCGGCACAAGCCTCTGGCAGCATGCTATTAGCTGGACTCCTTATTTGTGAAGCCACTTGGTTAATTTATCGTATTTGTATGGGTGGCCACCTGCCTGGCCCTGGTGAAGGACATTTTGAGGCTCAGTGGTTAGCTGGTTAATCTTTCTGTGTGGATGATTGAGGCTCCAGCGTCCACGATAAAACAGCCAATATGGGAGAGAGATGCTTCTAAGGGATCATAAAAGAAATGGTTAATTTAGCGCTCGAGGGACTCTTGACCCCGGAGAATCTCTGCTGGAGCAATACTAATGCCTGCCTTCTAAAGGCTGACAGACAGCAGTTATGTCTAGATCGTGCAGTTTGCCGTCTCATGACTTAACACTGAAAATAAACCAGAGGTTCTGTGTGCAAACACATTTATCAAAGTGTCCCACAAGAAAAGCACATTTAGGGTTTGTGTGACTAAATGAAGTGTTAATTTAAATACAGTAGCATGTCCATGTGAAGCCCTAAAGGTACGTTTTTATTTTATTTGGGTATTCAATAAGGTATTCTTATCTGCATTCCTGCTTTTTAGGGCTGTTATGCAACTTTTATGTAGGATAGGAGAAATAGATTTGATTTGACAGTCAATATAAGTCAGATTAAATAAGATTTAAACTCGCATGAGCACCCAACACAATCAATTTATAACTATTAGTGGCTAATTCATATGAAATCGGATGATCTAATTTGTACAGTTTTGTATGATTTGCTCATTCCCCAATGACGGTTGGGTTTAGGGGCGTGGTTGGTTGCCACATCTCCTTTTTTAAAATCATACATTTTCATACGACTGAACTACCAATTAGTACGAATTAGCCGCTAAATGGACAAAACATCATCACGAGATCAGGCTGGAGCACCACAGCTCAATATACTTTGCGTGAACCATTTTTTCACTGTTGCATTAAATGTAATTAACAAAACAGATTCATACCAGCAAAATAGCATTTAAACTACAGCTTTGAAATCTAGCATTTGAGGCAGGGGTCACCAATCTCGGTCCTGGAGGGCCGGTGTCCCTCCAGGGTTTAGCTCCAACTTGCCTCAAAACACCTGCCTGGGTGTTTTAAGTATACCTAGTAAGACCTTGATTAGTTTGTTCAGGTGTGTTTGATTAGGGTTGGAGCTAAAATCTGCAGGACACCGGCCCTCCAGGAACAAGTTTGGTGACCCCTGATTTGAGGCATTTAACACTTAGTTTGAACAGTGATTTTATTACAATTAACAGCAAGTGTAAATAGCAACATGGAAATAATAAAGATTTGTGTTAAATGAGACATATTATTCCCCTTTTACAAGATGTTAATTAAGTCTCGGATGTCTCTAGAGTGTGTATGCGAGTTTCAGTTCAAAATACCACACAATTTGATCCAAAGTGTGCTGTTTTGGTGACTGTTTAAATTCAAATTAGACTGTGCTCTTTTTAAAAGAGGGCGGAGCTACCAATGCCTGTGTGTCAGCATAGTGGCAGATTCGAAAACAAGACTAACATCGTATGCTAATGAGGGCGAGATGGTCACTAGTGGGCGGTGCTTTCCTCCTCTCATGACACATACTAAAGGAAGAATGTCAATCAAAGTGTTTCTGCAGACTGTTTCTTGCGTGATTATAAAAAATTATAATAATAAACAGTTTTACCATTAGATGCTTGCTATATTCACAGACTTTTGCCACACAACTGTGTTTAAACCACTTATAAAAGTGATTTCTGCATAATAGGTGCCCTTTAACTTAAATTCTATGACTTGCACCGTCTCAGACCCCCTTTAATGCTATTTTTAAGACGTTAACAAAAATAGTAATCAGATCTGATTTCATTTTGCTTACAAATAAGAGTGTGAATGCAGTTTTGCATCTCTAAAGGTTGTAGTATGATAAGAATGATAAAATATGTTTGTTTTTCAACCATGATCACATCAGACTACACTTTTAAAGCAAGGGAAGGTGTGAATGAAAATTTATCTAACTAAAAGCCGTGGTGCGTTAATGTTAAGATGTTATAACAGGCCTGTTTTCAGAACAAAATCAGATCATACTCGCCTTAGAATGCAAGGAACATGTGAATGCAATTCTAGTCCTGTGAAAATTGGAAATACATGCCTCAGTCAGTATTTTTGGCTCCGGGCTCGTTTTGTTGCATGTTTCAAGGTGATGTCTACATTTTTGCCAATCTGATATATGAGATACACATCCTTCTCATGCCCATCTACAAATAGGTGGAGCTTGTACAGATCACAGAGCAAAAAACTGACCTAAAACTCTTCCCTAAATCCAACAAACAATTGTTTTTATAACCAAACATACAAGAAAAGTACACTGTAAACACCTAATTTACCTTGATTTTACATTGCTTTTGCAGAACCGTGCTTCACCAGACTCGCACAAGTAAAAAAGTTATCCATACGAAGATAGATAGGTGACGCAAACATATTTGATTACTAATCATAGACATCGTTAAGTTGTTTTGTGGTATTTATTTGGTGTTGTGCAATGAACCCTGCTGAAAAATCTGAAAATAAGCTGGTTGACCAGCCTGGTTTTAGAGGGGTTTTGGCAATTTCCAGGCTGAATTCCAGCCATTTCCAGCCTGGTCTTAGCTGGTCAGGCTGGAAAATGACCAGCTAAAACCAGCTTGACCCGCCTGGTTTAAGCTGGTTATGCTGGTCAAGCTGGTTTTAGCTGCTCATCTTCCAGCCTGACCAGCTAAGACCAGGCTGGAAATAGCTGGAAACCAGCCTGGAAATGGCCAAAACCCCTCTAAAACCAGGCTGGTCAACCAGCTTAAACCAGCCAACCATCTTAGGCTGTTTTTTTCAGCAGGGAACTGAATGAAAATAATTGTATTCAGCAATAGTATGTCCCTGTAAATATCACAGAACAAAAGCAGTTGCCGTCATACTGCCCTCTAGTGTTCTTTTATCCTGAAACTGCAGTCAAACGTATGTCGAAGTGCGCTTTTGTAGTTTCACAATGACAGTCAGAAGCATGCACTCAAATGAGCCTGTGTTGACAGGTTAAGGTCTGTTTTTGGCCCAAGATCAGATCTGACTCCACTTTTAAGGTAACAATGTTAAAATAGTTTGTTTGATCAACAAAAAAAACAAAAAACATCCAGGAAACCTTTTTATGCGGTTCCGTTTGGTGACACTAGTTGCGCATAAATTACACGCTTTAAACACTTTAAAGGAGACTCAAGTCTGACAACACCAGGAATGTCTCTCCAGAAACAACAAAGCGTGTAGATCCAGGAACATGTCCTACTTAACACTACGCCTCTTTAATGTTTATTTCTGTCAACAAGTAAACACTGAGTAACACAAAGTAAAATGTTAAACGGCTGTTGCATCAGCATGTTTATGCATGAGCCTAGCCAGCGTGTTTTTTTAGCATTCTGCTAGCTTCATCTCGCAGTTCCATAACATAAGAGGGAATTCTCCCTCCTTTCGAGAGTGTATTTATGTTTTTGACATTCTGCTAAAGACGAACCCCCTAAGGCTAGCCACGTTAACACGGCCTCTATGTCAGAGACAGTCTTAGCAAACATTTTTATTAGCCATTGATTCATAGCCAGCTCTGCTGAGCAGCCTTTTATGCTAGACAACACTGCACGAGTGCAGCTGGCATCGGTCTGATAATTAAACCAAAGCACCTCTACCCTCTAACAGCTCCTAATAAAGCTCTCATGAAAAAGATATGAATGTGAAAAGAGAGAACTGCTGGTGTGTACAAACCCGATGAGTCTCGCTGAAGCTCAAAATGCAGCAGGTACAACAGAAACCATGCTGATAATGGCGGTGAAATGCATGGGCGACAGTTTGTTACACTATTGACTCATCTGAAATATCTGACACGGCAAAGCACTTTAGAGCCAATAATTACTGGGTATTAACCTACTTCTATCCCATTCAAGTCATCCACGGAGGCATTAAAGCTGAATGTGCAAGTGCTTTTTTAGCTGTATTTGCAGTGGCTTTACCCTGTTCCTAAGTCTGTCAATGAGGTCTAAAGGGATGTACAGGGTTAAGCTCTATTGACAGCATCTGTGACTTCGTCGATTGCCGCAGGAAATAGTTTCAGCTCATCCCTCAGTTTGTAAAATCAAGAAGAAAAGCAATTATAAAATAGTTGTACACGTTTTTTGGTAACACTGTACTTCGGTCACAAAACCTTTGAATGAGATTGTATGCATGCTTGACACCTGTCATTAAGTATCATTCGTACGGTGGCCGAGAGAGCTTAACATGCTGCAATTTAAGAAAGCACATGCACTAGCAAAAAGCACCAGCAAATAAAGAAACAATCTTCGTCAATTTGACAGCACACGTGTTCCAAATTGGTCACAACACAAACAACTGAAGAAACGCGCAGCAAATTGGTCACAGCACTTGCAGAAATCCACGTAACACAACTGAAATGTTTTAAGTTTTTAAATAAAAAGTTTTTAAAACAACTCACCTTTTAAAGACCACCCATCACTTCACTGAGCAACAGTCACGGCGTAATAACACATCCATATCTCAGCAGGGTCCGTCATGGTTATGGGTCCCCTTGAAACATTTCCGTTGTGTTACGTGGATATTTGCAAGTGTCATAACTAATTGCTGTGGGTTTCTTCAGTTGTTTGTGTTGTGACCAATTGCTGCACATTTCTTCAGTTGTTTGTGTTGACCAATTGCTGTGTGTTTTTTCAGTTGTTTGTGTTGTGACCAATTGGTGTGTGTTTCTTCAGTTTTTTGTGTTGTGACCAATTGCTGTGTGTTTCTTCAGTTGTTTGTGTTGTGACCAATTGCTGTGCGTTTCTTCAGTTGTTTGTGTTGTGAGAACTTACAACACGTGTGCTGTCAAATTGATGAAGATGGTTTCTTTGGTTCGCTGGTGTTTATTGTAATTGCATGTGCTTTCTTAAATTGCAGCGTGTTAAGCTCTCTCGGCCACCGTACATTCGCTCTGTTATGTAATCTTATATGCAAAGATGACAGTGAATACGTTTACATGGACACCAATAATCCGATTTTAACAATACTCTGATTAAGAGTTTACCATGTAAACAGCCATTTTTGATTAATTTAATCTGATTAAGGTCATAATCGAACTAAACAGAAACTGAATTAAGACTTGTTGAGTATGCCGATTTTAGTGGCATTATTGAAGTGCAGTACAGACATGTAAACATCGTAATCAAACTATTACCATAGTGTAGGACTTTTGCCATATTTTGCGACAGGATAGACACATGACTGTTTGACACTATTCTCTGCACCTACCGAGTCAGTGAAGGACCACAGACATTCGCATCACGAAATGCGTAGGTTATTTTTTTCCCCATGCGGTGTGCGGTATCAAATTCCATAAAAACAACACACTTCAAGCAGTTCACTCACATCCAATATCTCATTTGTCACGGGGGCATGCATGAAATGTTCCTAAAGTAAAGTGAAAGTGCCAAACCGCAGTTTAAGTCGACAAATTAGAAAATTAAACAACCTAAATTACATGAAACTCCGTAGGAAATGTGGATAGCATGGTGACACAATGACATTAATCGAATTATGTGCTATAACATGTAAAACGGGATCATGAGGGGAAGCATTCAAAAAGCAACTCATGTAAACACCTTCATCTTATTATTGTCTTATTCAGATTAAGTCAAATATTTCCCTTACTGATGTCCATGTAAACGTAGTCAATGTTAAATCAACAATTACAATATTATCGTACCCTAGAAAGCACACACACACACCCCTGGCTTACACCAGCTATGACTAGCACCTCAGGCAGATTTTGTTTTCTTACAGCAGATTTTTTACTCATTTGTCATCATGTATGACTGTCAAAAAACACACACATTTCAAAGCATTCCAGTGTAAAATGAAGAAAGCATGGTAAATGATTGAAGTCTTAAACACTTATCTATTATAACACACACACAAACCACAGCACGGTCCCCGAAGCGCACCCACACCACGCATCCTCAAGGGCTGTTTGTGCTGGCAGAAGAATATTATTCCACTATTTAATCATTTTAACTCAACAGTCATATTCTTTTCATTTCTTGATTACTCAGAACGCGAGGAAAGCCATTTGCATAAACCACTGCACCATTTTGTTACTGTCATTCTCATTAAACATAATTACATCTGAAGATGTGATGATCGTGTCAGAGATAATGATAATAAAAAAAAGGGAAACTATGCTCCGAAGGAATCATTTAAAGCACATTTTAATTTTATTTTCACAAGATCTGACCATTATAAGATCTTATCGCTGTGGAATGTATACTTAAGCGTAAACGCATTGAACATACACTCTCCGTTCAATAGAAATAATCGGATCAGATATATTATGCTTCGCATGGGGGAGAATAAAAGTAAGGAGAAGGCATAATTGGCAGACCGTATGAGTGATGTGTTCGCAGTATGGCATTCAGTGATTAGCGGAGGGTGAGACATTCATTATGAATTCCTTTCAGGGGTAAAACAGGGCATTTCTAGGACATTCGGGAGGCTGTCTGAAAATCCCCCCCTCTCCTCATCAAGCCCTCCCTCTTCCATTTCCTGTAATGAGGTTTATTAAATTACAAATGTTCTTCACACGTTTTAACAAAAGATTAAATTGGCAGAGCTCTATGGGGAATATGTTTTTATAATGCAAGTGCAATTAGCAAAAGTAAGGCAGCAGTCTGAAGAAGTCATGTGGCGTAGTGCGGAGTAATTCAACACGACGAGTTAGCTGACGGGAGATACGGATAATGTTGAGAGACAGCCTGCAAAACAACAAAAAAAGAAGGGAAAAATGCATTATGTAGTGGCTGACACCTGAATCCTGTTCACAAACAAGACCTTGTGGCCTGACTTGACCCTGTCGAGTTTGGAATCCCAACCAGACCTGAAGGCGAAATCAGTTGGAAACTGTTAGTTAAGACTTCAACTGAAGCAAGCAACAAAATCTGGTTTGTTGTGTTCTGTTGGGCTTGGATGGAATAATAGACCTGAAAAATGCAACCATTTTTATGAGTCATATTGGCTGAGGCGCACGTTTGTTTCATCGAAGAATTGGATGGTGAGTTTTGTTAGAAATCCAAGCATTGCTTATTAATACTAACAAATCAGTGCTCCAGTTTGGGACAGGCCTAATTGCAAACTGTTATTATTTGCTAAAAAACCATGCAGTTTTAATCTAAGGAGGGTATTGTGTATATAACAGGTGTCATATCAGCCCAAGACTCAGCCTGATTAGTAATGGCTAGTTTCCACTGAGTGGTATGGTTCAGTACTGTACAGTTCGGTATGGGTCATCATTATCAGGCTTGTGTCTCCACTGCCAAATGATTCCCTTTTGGTACAATAGGTGTGGTGTAGAGTTTAGATTCTCTGCCCGAGCCTAGACCCCACGGGCCGGGTCGGGCCGATATTTCCTGCCACTATCTTCGGGCCGGGCTGTGATCAAGCATTTGTGTTGTGTTTTTGTTTTTTGGGTTGAAAGCTATGCCATAATCAGATTTATTACACAAATATTTTAGCAAAGTCGGCCTAAGCAACACGTGGGCCTACAAAGTTGTACAAGTGGCAATGCGTGTTATGCCTAGCAACGCTCTAGCTCCTACAACAGCATCTCCTCTACTTGCACACATTCACACCGTACAAGCAAGCAGAGGTGAATCAGTGTATGTGCATCGCGTATGTAGCACAGAAACGGCACAGAAGCTCAGAAATGGATCTCATTTATGTATTTATTTGGGTAAAATTGCTACTTTTTACAGCCAATCAATGTGTATTTGGTCATTATCAATGCACTGTCACTTTAATTGAGCGTGAGCAGCAGAAAAAAATAGACCAAGCGCCGAAATGATTACAGCACTGCTGCTTCAGCTCTGCTCACGCGTACGATATGAAAGTTCTAATCTGTAAACATGGACGCCCAAAAACACGTGCTACTCACACTCTGCTTGCACGTGTGATTTGAAAGAGGTGGTAGCCAAAAAAACGGGGACTTCCACGATGAACAGACACATAAAGCAGGCTTGCCATGGCAGAAAGGATGACAGTCCACGTTCAATGTCCTCTTATGTTACGATCCGTTCTGAATAAACAAACAATCCAGTTTACATGCTTCATTCTTGTTGCATTATTCATTCAGATAAATCTAAACTAGTTTCAAACAAGTTGTTTTAACGGCCCACGTATTAATAAAATAGTCAGGATTAAATCAGGCTCGGGCTCATAATTACAGTTAATGTGTGGGGTCGGGCTCGAAAACAAGGCGCATGGGATCAAGTAGGGTTGGGTTTCATTTTTTGGGCCTGATCTAAGCTCTAGTGTGGTGTACAACAGAAAACTGCATCGACGTCATTCTCATTTGAAGAAAAGTGAACAACTCATATGGCTTTACATGTCACATGACAAACACTTCTCACAAACAAAGATGGCTTATATACCTAAATACTCATGTGTAAATGTTAATTTCTAACCTTTCTATGAACAGGATGTTATGATAGCTGCAGTTCAATGCTAACTCAACCTGTGGTCTGTATGAGTCCTAATCACCCAGTATAGTGATGGGACACTATATTATCAGTGAGCACTGTCTTTCCTATGATACCTTAAAGACGTCCTGACTCTCTGTGGTCATTAAAATCCCACGTCACTTCTAAAAGAGTCTTGGGTGTCCTGGACACATTTCCTCCTTCAGCCTTTACCCATCAGCTTGAGGTGGAACACTGGCGCCGTTGTCCTGTGGCTGCCATCACACCATCCAAATGGATGCTGCACACTGGTGTTGGTGAGAAGAGACCCCCTTACATGATTGTAAAGCACTTTAGGTGTATGGCTATATGCAGTAAATGCGCTATATAAATGCACATGATATTACATAACAGCGGTTCCCAAAATCACTATTCAAACAGCACATTCTCACTCCTGACTTATCACGTATTGACCCTTGATCAGGATCCCTTTCTCGTCACTCTGTGACGCCCAAAGTACCCCTCCAGTACAGTATTATGGTGCGCGTGGTCCTTTTAGTAGTTCACACTGTATCCCATTAAACAGTTTGTGTTTATTTGTAAAATACGAATCCTTTTATAAAATGTTTTAATGGTTATTCCAGAGTGCTCATAGATCTACAATGATTTTTAAGTGCTACTTAAGTCATGATGCTTTTAGGAAACAGGCCATAACATTAGGACATTCGCACATTCATTTTTATGATAGACTTAGGCTTACAATGCTATTGGGAAATGCAACCCTGGACAGTTTTGGAAAAATGAACACATGCATTCATTTAGGCATTAGTTTTACAAACTTCTTGCCAAAATCCCTCACTGTGTTGTAGAGTCACCAGATAATGGCAAAACACATACACCGAGCAGATACAATGACAACACCATCGCACAGGATAACTTAACTAAGGATAACTAAGACAACACTTAAGTGTAGGTCACAATTCATGCTGGTAACTACTGGCATATTACCGGTCTATTATTAAGTTATCAACTGTTCATTAATAGTTATAATGTAAGATCTTATTCAGCATCCCTTATCTTTCCCAGAACATAAACACAACTTCTACCTTACTAGTTATTAATAAACAGCTAATTAGTAATTTATTAAGCTAGTAGTGTTAGTTAACGGTTTGTTAATTCCCTAAGTTGTGACCTAACCGAAAGTTTAACATGCATTTACTAAAGTAGAAATTCCACACTTTTAATTCCTTGTACACAATTATTCCACACCGGAGTCTGGATTTTGAAAAGCTCTGGTATTTTGAAATGATATTGAAAAACATATGGCTCATATACAGCTTTCAAAGTTGTCATATTGCTTTTCTTTTGATACCACAACTGTCTGTCACTGCAATGGCTGTCAGTTCCAGTCTAATGTTTATCTTAGCCCAACATCTGAAACACATCTGCACTTATCATAGAATGCGCAATGGAAAAAACTTTGGAAAACATTCGCTTTCCTGGCATTTTGTCAATCATAACTGTCAGCGAATGGAAAATGAAGATCTTATATCATTGGATGGCATTATATGATGTTTGCATTACAAATATATAGCCGGTTCTGTCTGTAGCATGTAACATAATCTCACTTTATTCCATTTTGCAACCGCAAACATGCATCATTTCTCAGATTTTGGACATGCAGTAGGGATTGATTGATGACTAGATGATGAAATAATGGACAGTGGATGAATGGGAATGATGGCAGCTGCGTAGGCACATTCAGAACACACCGGCGCTCGTGATATCATGAATGATATTGTGAATTAATTATCCTATTAAGACCGTTTCACATGATTTGCATCCGTGCTTCAGTGCACCTCCAACGCGAGCACCCGCATAGCAAGGTTAGCAAGATAAAAAAGAAGTGTACACCGTAAACTGTTTAGTAAAAGCAGATACTAAAGGGCGCCTATCATGCATAAGGAAGCTATTTGGACAGAAATATGTGTAGGTATAGTGTGTCCGCAGTTATTTTGGAGTGATATAAACACTGCAAGTCTCTTTTTTTTTTAATTTGCTGACTTTAAAACAAGATACTAATCCCAGCGAGTTTGAGGTCAACCTCTCTGAGATGTAGCAGTGCGGTTTTAGCCACCCACCGATAATGGTAAAAACACTTGTGTTGCCAGGGTTTCATTCTAGTCCAATTTTTTATGCCCTTCACTCGCAACCTTCCCTCTATCTCATTCCCTAAGATATACTTCATTAATTACTTCATACAATTGTCCACTACTGTCAGAGCATCTGAATGGGTCTTGCCCTAAACCATTGAGCACTTGGGAACTACAGGTACATTGTTGTGATGTCACAATCGCATTGCATTCTGGTACATATAGGTACTGGAGTGTACATATGAAGCCGACTTACTACTTAGCTCTTAGCTCTTTCACACACACTACAGCCATTTTTGTTTAACCTAATTTACCAATACCGCATGTCTTTGGACTGTGGGGGAAACTGGAGCACCCGCAGGAAACCCATGCCAACACGGGAAGAACATGCAAACTCCACACAGAAATGCCAACTGACCCAGCCAGAACTTGAACCAGTGACCTTCTTGCCGTAAGGCGACAGTGCTAACCACTGAGCCACAATGCTTCCCAGAAAGTAAGGTACAAAATTACCTAAATTGTAAGGGCCTTTCTTCTGACCAAACGTTCAATATGAGGTTAATCTGTTGTGTAATTCATCATGCAATAGTAACGTTCCCAAGAATTGATTCGAGTCATGCAAAGAGATCTAAGATGCAGTTTTTTGTCATCAGTGTGATTTTCTTGACCTGACCTACTCTAGTGACCTTATTCTGCAATGCAGAAATGTGTTTATTTTTGCAATGGATTTGGAACTTCAGATTCAGTTACCTATGGGAGAAATGACTAGGAATAATAAAAGTCAAACTTTATACTTGCATATACTTACTCTACTCTACGTGACAAAAGTCTTGTCGCCAGTTGTAAGAGCAACAAATAACTTGACTTCTAGTTGATCAAAAGTGGCAGAAGGTAGGTTTTTCTGATCATCACAAATACTGGAGAAGACCAATTGGAACCTGCATGGACCCAAGGTTCTCAAGTAAATCAGTCAAGTTTGGTGAAGGAAAAATCATGCAAGAGATCTGCAGAGTGGATGATCAACATCAACAGCCTGAGGTATCAAGACATTTGTGCTGCCCATTACATTACAAACCACAAGAGAGGGCAAATTCTTCAGCAGGACAGCACTCCTTCTCATACTTCAGCCTCCACATCAAAGTTTAAGAAAGCAAAGAAGGTCAATGTGCTCCAGGATTGGCCAGTCTAGTCACCAGACATGAACATTACTGAGCATGTCTGAGGTAAGGTGAACGAGGAGGCATTAAAGATGAATCCAAAGAATCTTGATGAACTCTGGGAGTCCTGCAAGAACGCTTTCTTTGTCATTCCAGATGACTTTAATAATCAGTGATTTGAGTCATTGCAGAGATGTATGGATGCAGTCCTCCAAGCTCATGATGGAGTCAGACACAATATTCATTCTGTTTCCACTGCAGCATGACTTTATATTCTATACTGGACATTATTTCTGTTAAGTGACTAGACTTTTGTCTAAGCAAAGTCCTAATTAAATAATTAAAGGCATGAGCATATTTTATTGTGGTAAAATAAGCGTAATCTAGAGGCCTTTGCCTTTCATATAAGCCCCTTCTAATACCAAATGGTCAACTAGAAGTCAAGTTATTATTTGTTGTTACTAAAACCTGGATAGGTGACAAGACTTTTGTCAGGTAGTGTACAAACAAGTGTGTCCATGACTATACACAATAAGTAGAAATATAAAATATCAGTTTGCAACATCAAGCAGCATAACAAGCGTTTTTATCATCAAATGAAGTGAATGAGACCAGAAGTCTTGAATCAAAAAGATTCCAGTGGCTGTGCCTGCTCGTACACTAAGAATAAGGTCAATAGCAGCAATGCAATAACCTTTCAATTTCTTAACAAACGCACTCCTGCTATAACAACTCCATCGTAATAAGCTTGAGGAGAAGACATAATCTCTGAGATGGGAAATGGGGAATTCTGTACAGTCAAAAGACCCTGTTGGCAACTTGCCCTACTTTATTCATTTTATGTGCTCACCCCTCCTTCATTCTACTGAAAAAAGGGGGATGCAGAGTGCCAGGATTACACATGCTCTCTCTCACACTCTCTAAAACACACATCGCTCAGTCATCGCTCCCAGGGTTTTCTCTAACCATGACAGATAGAGCTCTAAGTCCTATTGACTGGAGGAGGCCAGGAAAGGTACGAGTGTTAGAAAGGGACTGAAGGAAGGAGCGAAGGATGACAGGCAGTCCGGTTCTCCAACTGACAAGTCACACCTCATTAGCGGGTCTGGAGGTAGAGACGGTGTTCATGTGTATGGGGGCCAATGGGAATAGAAGGTTCCGGTTCAGATTCACGCGCACACACATTCACATTCACACAGAGATGGACTTGTTCCTATATCCCAGTGGGGACTCTCATGGATGTAATGACAGTTCTATTATGCAAACTGTATATCCCCTACCTCTATCCCCCAGTCCAACCCTACCCCCAAAACCCAACCCTCATCTTTCTGTGTGATTTATAAGCAGACGACACGGTGGCACAGGGGTTACCGCTGTCACCTCACAGTAAGAAGGGCGCTGGTTCGAGCTAAGGTTGGGTCAGTTGGCATTTCTGTGTGGAGTTTGCTTGTTCTCCCCATTTTGGCTTGTGTTTACTCCGGGAGCTCTTGCGTGCGGTAAGACATGTGCTATAGGTAAATTAAATAAGCTAAATTGGCTGTAGTTTATTTGTGTTGATACAAGAGTGTATGGGTGTTTCCCAGTGCTGGGTTGCGGCTGGAAGGGCATCCACTGCGTATTAACATATGCTGGATAAGTTGGCGGTTCATTCCGCTGTGGCGACACCTGATTAATAAACGGACTAAGCCTAAAAGAAAATGAATGAATGAATGAATGAATGAATGAATGATTTATAAGCATGTTTTCCTATGGGGACCTCAACTTTAGTGCCCATAGTGACACTAGTCCCCATGAGTCTGGGTACGTTCGGGTTTAAGTCCCCGCTGAGATATAAAAACAAGTACACCCTCAGTCCCTCAATCACACACACTCACACACGTCTTGCACAACAAAAGCATGCTGATGGCTTGAATTATGCTGACAGGCTCCAGTCAGAGGAAGGGGCTGTGTCACATGCAGAGAGAATGAAACATGTCTTCATGTCAAGTGCCTCACGTTTTAAATGGATGGCCCTGCAATCTTGCCATCAGCGACTTATCTTCTCAGAAATGGAAAAAAAAGAGGGCACCTCAAAGAGCTCCACATAATAAATCACCGTAATTTGTTACAATTTTAAAAGACAAATATGACAGGGTGGAATTACTTTGCAGTGCGGCAGACAGTCATTTGCAAATGCCATAAAGTACAGGTATAAATCGCACACCTAGAGACGCAACAAATCCGTCACAGACTGCATATCACACATTTATGCCTGAATTTTTTATTTTAGTTTAGTTTATTTTAGTTTATTTTAATCACCTATAAGAATGTCAATCACCAAAATGATCTCGACATGCAATGACATCTTGACTGTTCTTTTTTTGTTTATTAACCACACATAAGGATATGACATGCTTACATTTCATTTTATTCATTTCATTTTAATTTTATTTTATGTTGTTTTGTTATTTAAGTGTATATAATTTTTATTTAAGTTTTTTTGTCTTATTTCTTATTTAATTAAATTTTTTTAATTTTAATTTATAGTTTTTTAAAACTTTTTATTTTATTAAGTATTTTTTTTATTTATTCTTTAATTAATTTATTTTTTATTTTTTAATTTAATTATTTGTATTGAATTTTTAAATTTAATTTTTAATCTTAATTTTTTATTTTTAATTAAATTTTTATGTCATTAAATTTTTTATTAAAAATCTAGTTAATTTTTATATGATTTTAATTTTATATTATTTTTTATTCATTTATTTATTTTTTATTTAAATTATTTTAGTTTTATATTATTATTTTTTATTACATTTTATTTTTTAGTTTTAGTTTTATATTTTTTATTTATTTTATTAATTCTTTAATTTATTTTTGTTCGTTTTTTATTTAATTGTTTTTTATTTAATTTATTAAATAAAATTTTTTTAATTTAAGTTTATATGTTTTATTTTATTTTTAATTTTATAAAATTTTTATTTCATTTTTTATTCTTAATTTTATAGAATTTTTAAATTTAATTTAATCTAATTTTATGTTTTATCATGTCATGTCAATGAAACACACATCGTATTTGACATTACGTTGAATTCTGAAGTCTGTAATGAGGCCATATGAAACAACAGGTCAGCCACGAAAACAACCTGAACTCACAAACAGCTCAATAAAAGTCATACAACATTTAGAACAGAGTTATATTTAAGCTTGAATTTGAACTCATCCAAACTAAACTTTTTTTTTTTTTTGTGGTAAATCTTTAATATTGTTTTACTTGTAGAAATGTACTCATAATTGGTGAAAAATCTTGAGACAAAACAAGTCAATTTTACTTTACAATTAAGATTTACATTTTAGTCTGAGATTAGGATGAAGCCTTGTATTTGAAAACTTGGTATATGTTTTAATATAATAGTCAAAATAAATGTACATCTTTAATGCATAACAGAATATTATTAAAACTTACTTTACATTTTATTTAAAAGTGTGTTAACAAGCATGGCCTTATCCTCTTGATTTCATATATTATAAGCAGGAAGTCACAGTACAGTCTATATGCTTTTGAACAGATTGTAGTATGGCTCGGATGCATAGAGCTCAATTCTGTCTTGTCATCAAATCTAGCAAGCTACCAGTGAAATGGATCTTAAAGACACACAGGTTTGTTGGATTTTGCTCCGCATCTGCCTTTCATATTCAGTGTGTGTAGACCTGCATTGATGCACACCGGCGTATGACATGCTTTTGACAGCTGCGAGAAGTGATTTGCTTTGAGCGTGGTGTTTATTTATTTATTTATTTATTTACCAGATGCCTTTTGGCACCTGCTTTTGTCAGGCTGTGAGGGAAAAAAGGGGACAAAAAGGCCACAAAGGTGAAAAAGAACAGATGCTCTGAGATGGCAGGTTACATACAAGCCCATAGGAATCAAACACTGCGAATGAGATCTTAATATATCTGACTTCATCACATGTGTTTTCTCTAGAGTTTGCAATATTCAAGTGCAGTTATGCTACTTTTGTACCATACCCTGGCTTGTTGTTCCTCAGACCTCAAAACATTATGCAATTCTGAGTGTGCCTCACACAGGTGAGTGGGATTGACAAACCACCTGTAGAAAACACATTCATCTCTTACACTATTCCCTGACACTTGCACCAGTTTGCGCATTTGCACCAGACACGTTCTTACAATCACTTCATATATCTAGAAGAAAACATGGTGTATTTTTGAGTGTGCCTCACACAGGTGAGTGGGCTTGACAAACCACCTGTAAAAAAACACACACACACTTTTATCGCTGACACATTCTCAAACACTTGCACCAGTTTGCACAATTTCACCAGACACTCTTACAATCACTCCATGTCTTTAAGAAGAAGAAATAAACGGTGTATTTCTAAGTACGCCTCACAGGTGAGTGGGGTAGACAAACCACCTGTAGAAAACACACTCTTTCTTCTCTCTGACACTTTAACCCACACTTGCACCAGTTTTTTTACATTTGCATTTGACACTTTCTTACAATCCCTCCATGTCTCTAGGAAAAAAATTGTGCAAATTTGAGTGTGCCTCACACAGGTGAGTGGGCTTGACAAACCACTTGTAAGAAAAACAAACACACACTTTTATCGCTGACACATTCTCAAACACTTGCACCAGTTTGCACAATTTCACCTGACACTCTTACAATCACTCCATGTCTCTAAGAAGAAGAAATAAACGGTGTATTTCTGAGTACGCCTCACAGGTGAGTGGGTTTGACAAACCACCTTTAGAAAGCACACACTCTCTCATCTCTTACACTATTCCCTGACATTTGGACCAGACACTTTCTTATAGTCACTCCATGTCTCTAGGAAAAACAAAACATTGTTCATTTTAGAGTGTGCCTCACACAGGTGAGTGGGGTAGACAAACCACCTGTAGAAAACACACTCTTTCTTCTCTCTGACACTTTAACCCACACTTGCACCAGTTTTTTTTTTACATTTGCATTAGACACTTTCTTACAATCCCTCCATGTCTCTAGGAAAAAATTTGTGCAAATTTGAGTGTGCCTCACACAGGTGAGTGGGCTTGACAAACCACCTGTAGAAAGCACACACACTCTTTTATCGCTGACACATTCTCAAACACTTGCACCAGTTTAGACAATTTCACCAGACACTCTTACAATCACTCCATGTCTCTAAGAAGAAGAAATAAACGGTGTATTTCTGAGTACGCCTCACAGGTGAGTGGGTTTGACAAACCACCTTTAGAAAGCACACACTCTTTCATCTCTTACAGTGTTCCCTGACATTTGCACCAGACACTTTCTTATAGTCACTCCATGTCTCTAGGAAAAACAAAACATTGTTCATTTTAGAGTGTGCCTCACACAAGTGAGTGGGGTAGACAAACCACCTGTAGAAAACACACTCTTTCTTCTCTCTGACACTTTAACCCACACTTGCACCAGTTTTTTTTTTACATTTGCATTAGACACTTTCTTACAATCCCTCCATGTCTCTAGGAAAAAATTTGTGCAAATTTGAGTGTGCCTCACACAGGTGAGTGGGCTTGACAAACCACCTGTAAAAAAAACACACACACTCTTTTATCGCTGACACATTCTCAAACACTTGCACCAGTTTGCACAATTTCACCAGACACTCTTACAATCACTCCATGTCTCTAAGAAGAAGAAAAAAACTGTGTATTTCTGAGTACGCCTCACAGGTGAGTGGGTTTGACAAACCACCTGTAGAAAACTCATTCATCTCTTACACCATTCTCTGACACCTGGACCGGTTTACGCATTTGCACTAAACACTACCTTCCACTCTGTATATCTAGAAGAAAACATTGTGTATTTCTGAGTGTGCTCAGTGCGTAAATGAAAGGAGCACAAGCCTAAGCTGAACAATCGTGATCTCCAATCCCTCAGGCGGCACTGCTTCAAGAATTGTCATTCATCTATAACCAATATCATCACATGGGCTCAGGACTTCTTTGGCAAACCTTTGTCAAGTACCATAATACTTAGTTACATCCACAGATGCTTGACAAACCACTTGTAAAAAAAATACACACACTTTTTAATCTCTGACATTTTTCCAAACACATGCACCAGTTTGCACATTTGCACCAGACCCTTTCTTACAGTCACTCCATGTTTCTAGAAAATAAATATTGTACGTTTCTGAGTGCCTCACAGGTGAGTGGGCTTGACAAACCACCTGTAAAAACACTCTTCCCTCTAGATGCTCCGAACACTTTACTTAAGCTCCATCTTACAAGGACTCAATAGGGAAAACCATGTTACTTGTGAATGTACCACAAATCATTTTGCACTACTTGTTTCTTACATATTGCGCACAATATTGTTCTGTATTATGTGAAAGTACTTGTGTAGTCTGTCTGAGGTTAAGTGTATAGTTAAAGGCGGAGTATGTAAGTTTGACATCCAGTGGTTGAACTAGGTATTGCACGTGTATTGTCAACACACGCAAGCGCAGGTTGCCAGATTGACGCCACCAACATATCAGTGATTCAGCATGTCAATTTAATAATGTTAAAGAGGTTTAATATGTATTAATTTGATTATAAACCTTACCATTTCGTTGGAGTGCAGTGAGTGCACTATTCTGTGCTTCTGAATGGCTGTATTTAAATTTCTGTCATGTTTTGGCTGGTGCTTATCGCTGCAAATCTCATAAGGTAGTGTGTTGGGACACACAGAGTTACAATATTTATATTATTTACTAATTAATAACCACCTTATGTGGAACTCTAAATCTGCGTCTCATTTCGGAGGCTGTACCGGAGGTCGCAGAGGACACATACTTTGAAAGCTTTCCTGACTGAATGAAATATGCTGTTTTCCACCAAGGCAGCTAAAATATAATTGGTTAAACTGGCATTGAGCAGGTTAAATGACCAAAACAAAGACAGACGTTCTGGCACGTAACGCACATTTTCAAAACAGAATATCTGACTTCAGCATTGTTTTTTCAGATAAACAAGAATGTTGACAAATATCAGCAAACATATGGTATTTTTATGTTTTGGAAGAGTCAAAAACGTACATACAGCACCTTTAAGTATGGATATGTATTGTTACTAGCTAATAGTTTACCGCTCTAGTATGTTTGTTATGTATAGATTTAAAATATCTCTTACGTCCAGTGTTGTTCATATTTATTATTGTTTATTTATGTAGCACCACTGTCCTGCAATTCCACTGTATGTCCACACATTTAGCAGAATGACAATAAAGCTCAACTTGAGCTTGATTCTTAAAGCAGTAGACAGACAGCAGAGGTTTACGCTAAAATGAATATTTAAAAAGCCACTTCCATTAGATCCTCACCACTCCATTAGCAGTTACTAATTGTTTTAGCCGAGTAGCCATCTAGGTGGATAAAAGTGCGCCAAGAGTTTTTTGGGGGGGGTGTTTTTGAAGTAGAAAAAAATAAAATAATGATGATTTGATACATGGTAAGGAGGATGAGGTGAGGAGGAGAGATGGAGGTAAAGAAGCACTCTGAAATATGACTGTAATTCTGCCGGAGTGCATTGAGGATTTTCCTCTTCCCTCTGACAAAATCCCACCATTTCAAGAGATTAACCTCGGCATGCGATAAATGTTAAACTTCTTTTCCCCTCCAATTTCCTTGCAGCGGACTCCAGAAGCCATAGCGGCGTGTAAGATAAAAAATGATCACCTAATTCACTCATGCACAAAATACATTTCTGGGGAGCGGAGTAGAGAAGTCGTACTATAGACTCAGAGGACTGCAAGTACCTGCTGCTTGGATTGAACGGGCGATATGTATATAATCACTGGTGAAATGCATGCATAATAATTTGTTTCTAGTTTAAAAAGACCTGTGGAGTTTGGTAGGTTTGGCATTATGAAAGTCCTAATGAGAAATTTAAAGAATACCCAATGTCAATATACCCTTGTCTTAAATCTAGTCTTACACATTGCTTAAAGTACATTGTTCAAACTTTTGAATATGTCAGATTTAAAGGGGACCTATTATGATGAAATACACTTTTTTAAGGGGTTTAAACACAGTTGTTTGGCAGCAGTGTGTAAATATAACCAGCTTCTAATTAATTTTTATAATCACACTTGATATAAACAGTCTGCAGAAACGCTTTGATTGACATTCTCCATTTAAACGTGTCATCAGAGGGGGAAAGCCCCGCCCATTAGTGACAATCTCTTCCTCTTTAGCATAGGACGTTAGTCTTGTCGTTGAATGCCACTATGCTGACACACAGGCATTTGTTGCCCTCTTTGAAAAGAGCACAATCTCATTTAAATTTAAAGCGACAGTGACCAATATGGGACAATTTGGATCGAAACCTTAAGGGGGCAGTATCAAAGAGTTACTAAATATCATTTGTGGGGTATTCTGAGTTGAATCTTGTAAAAAGGGGCATAATATAGGTCCCCTTTAAATTCTAAGGCTGCATTTACACTGCAGATCTTGATGGTCAATTCCAATTTTGTGAGTGTATCTGATTTTGTTTTTTTGATGACCCGCTTACATCATCTTTTTAAAAAGTTACTTGTCCTATTGTCTGCATTTACACGGCCAAAAAAAAATACAGCGGGTGCTGCCTGACAGCTGATAATAAAAATAAGAGCGCCCTTTTCTTCATTCCTGTATTTAATCTGTTGGCAGGGTTTCATTCCTGTATTTAATCTGTTGGCAGGGTTTCATTCCTGTATTTAATCTGTTGGCAGGGTTTCTTTTGTTTATTCTTTTTGACAAGTTGTTTTGCTATGGTTTATGACAGAAGTTCTTATTTGGCCATCTTCTTTTAATCTAGGCTTTTTTTTAAAACCAGTCTTAATGTAATGTCCATGGCGTAATTTTTGCATGTGATGTATGCAACACTTGTATTTTATTTATATTGTTTACGTGGCGGAAGTTGCACTCGCTCTCTCTCTTGCTAACATGCTTGAATACTTGTGTTATATATGACAATAGAACAGCTTTTTTTTTTGTTCCAGTATATGAAATGTAAGGAATGAGACTCTGCTGAAGTCTTCTGAAATGAAAGCGTTAGAGATGATGTCATTCGCTAGGTTTTTTTAATGATGCGCGACTCGAATTGACTGGTGAAATCTGATCTGCCTGTTTACACCGCAGACACAAAGACACTGATCCAATTTATATGAACAAGGTCTGAATCTGATTTGAGTAAATCGGAATCCATATGATTTTTTTTTTCCTGGGCAGAATACAATCAGTGAAATGGGAGGAAAAAAATCCGAACCGGGTCACTTGAACCGTGCAATGTAAATGTAAAGTTTAAGCGCAGTGGTGAAGTCTGAAGATTTAGACTTTGGGTCTAAAATTGAAAGATTATAGAATACTTTCCAATTATGTGTCCAAAATGGCGTATTGTGTAGTCGGGGCTGTATTTGGTTTCAAAATTAGTTGTTGACTGTTGAAGAGTATGTTCTGCGTCTATAGTAGAAGTGTGTGTGGAACAAATAAGACTTAATACATAAAATCAGACCTGTCGCTTGGCCTGCATGGAATCTGCGCCCACAGAAACCTCCAGATTTTTTAGCCCATTATTCAATATAGATGATTAAATATCAAAATAGATGCATTGGTTGCATTTTTATATTACATAGAACAATAGTTCGGACTGCTGAGCGAATCACTGGTACAACCCTTCCTACTCCCCAAGAACTGTACTTATCCAGAGCGAGCAGAAGGGCTGCCAAAATCACTCTGGACCCCTCACACCCAGCACACTGCCTCTTTGAACTTTTACCTTCTGGTCGACGCTACAGAGCACTGCGCACCAGAACAGCCCGACACAGAAACAGTTTCTTCCCTCAGGCAATCCATCTCATGAACACTTGATGATAATAAATTCCTCGTATGTGTGAACATACCTGGCAATAAAGCTCTTTCTGATTCTGATTCTGATTCAGTCATGAAATACATCAGAATACAATTATTCATATCTCTAAAGTTGAATTATGATGTTTGAGACATATGCTTGTCATTGACAGCATATTAGACGTTTGTTTTCACTGGTAAAATGAGATATTTGTCATTATCAGATTCCCTCCTGCATTTTATTCGACATTATAGGCTAGAGTAGATATACTGACCCAGTAAACATTTATTCTCATACACAACACGTTGTGTTCACTATGAAAGAAAAAAGATATCAAATGCTTGTCGTAATCATAACTCTAACATGCCAAATGATGATTTAAATGATGGTTTCACTTTGGTTAAACTTTCACTGTCAAGTGAAATTGAGAAATAAACACACATGCAAATCATACTTCCCAAGCGGAAGCAAGAGACTGAGCGTTAGTTACAACTTTACCTGTTATTCACAGCCTATGCAGGTTCTGTTCACTAAAGTAGACATCATTGGCGGGCACGCGCACGTCCTCTCGCTCTCGGTAGTAAACAAACAGTGCATCAGCTGACGTGTGATTTCGCGACCATAAATACGGCATTACATGAAGACAGAAATGACTTTTTTGGGTGAATTATACCTTGTTAATACAGTATGTGATACTTTTAACACCATTTGGAGGTGTCAATGTTGCTGAGCAATGTATATAAAACAATGTGAAGACTTTGCGCTTCTCTCCAGACCTTGAAAACATAATTGGCTGAATCGCAGAAAAGCTGAATTAAGATTGTGTGTAGGGTTGAATCGAGATTGCGATCTTTTTCCGATTAATCGTGCAGCCCTAACTGTAAATTTGTTCTTTTAAAAAGGACAAAACTGTATACGCTTTTGCAGTGAAGTTGAACATGAACAGGTGGATCACAGCAAGGAGTGGATTGCATTCACGAAGATGAGCAAGCAAGGAGCTCGGTCCAAAAAAAAAACACCAAATAAAGATGAAAGAATAATGAACAAAAACCCCCACAGCTCGCACACCTTGCAAATGCCACCTCCCTCTCTGAATTATGCATGCGGACAAACAGTGAATGACTAATTAATGTCCACCGATGGCACAACAAAGATATCCCATTGCTCCTGTTTACTGTAAATGAGCTTTATTGCTTCACCTCTTCAAAGCTGGGGGTTCAAACCCTAGATGGATATATTGTATTGATATCTTGGTTGACTCCAGTATATGTAATGCGCTCCCACATAGACAGTCTGAAGACTTAACCGCCTGCGATCTAGCAATCAATATGCTTGTGGGTTTGTTTTGAGTGAAATGGTGAGAATTATTTATTTATTTATTTCCACTCTGTCTCTCGGCAGTCTTGGCTCGCACGTTGGATATGTGACACTCTCCCGCCTGCTGCAGTCTGCTGATAATATGATGGAGCTGTCTGAGATGGATGCGGACAGAAACGCAGCTATTAGTATTTGTGGTGGTGCGTGTGCGGTTGAAATGTCACAGACAATCTGCTGGGCTAATGACCCCTATTTGTTAAGGCTTTGTTAATCACCTCCGTTTGACTTGGAGTTCACAGAATTATAGCTTTCGTGAAACCCACATCTTAAATGGCGAAGTTGTGGTTGGAAAGGCATTGCATTATCTTTGATTTTATTACACACACTGACTGACTGACTACCAAAATCCAGTAAGAAAAATCATGATCTTGAAATCATGAAGGTATTGACTAGTATGTTACAAAATGTAAACAGTGAAATTATGATGTCTTGTGAGATCCCTTGTTTTGGAAACTCATAAGCAGTGTCGGGCACGTTCCTTTAAAATAGTAATTAGTTAAAGTTAGTAGTTAGTAACTAAGTTACATACAGTGCATCCGGAAAGTATTCATAGCGCTTCACTTAAAAATAAAAAAATATGTTACAGCCTTATTCCAACATGGATTCAATTCATTTATTTCCTTAAAATTCCACACACAATAGCCCATAATGACAATGTGAAAAAAGATTTTTGGAAATTGTTGCAAATTTATTATAAATAAAAAACCCTGAAAGATCCGGCTCTTCATCAGACAGTGTTTATTACAATAAGTTGCTCCTTTTTGCACACTTCTGGATCACATGATCTCCCATATTAAATCACAACAAGAAAAATAAAAAAATACACATTTACAAATGAGATATTCAAATTGAAAATATAGAAACAAACCCTAATATTACATCACAAAATACAGAAAACATTACAGAGTATAGCAAGGAAATACAAAAAAATAATAGAACGAAATATACAACCAAATATAGCCAAAAAAACTTTACCCAAACACCAAATTCATTCAGTCATTTTCTTTTCGGCTTAGTCCTTTTATTAATCAGGGGTCGCCACAGCGGAATGAACCGCCAACTTATACAGCACATGTTTTTACGCAGCGGATGCCCTGCCAGCCGCAACCCAACACTGGGAAGCACCCACACACCGCCAATTTAGCTTATTCAAATCACCTAAACCACATGTGTTTGGACTGTGGGGGAAACCAGAGCACCCTCAGGAAACCCGGGGCTCAAGCCAGCGACCTTCTTACACCTGATTCAACATTAAAGAATTATTAAAGAAAAGGACAAATATTAAACTCCTCATTTCGGAGCTTTTTGAATATATATCATAATTTCAGGAGATAAATAAAACTCAAACTGGACAAGGATGAGTCTTAGTGTGCGTGTAAAATGTCTGTGTTCTCCCACTATATCAAGTGATGTACACTTAAAATAACACACAAATTCTGCTATTTCAAGTGACGTACAAGTGACGTACACTTAAAAAAACACACAAATTCTGTTGCATTCACTTTAAAACTAAAGTATTTTTGGCTTCACTGCTGAAAAATACAGCTTAAACCAGCCTAGGCTGGTTAGCTGGTTTAAACTGATTGACCAGCCTGGTTTTAGAGGGGTTTTGGCCATTTCCAGGCTCATTTGCAGCCATTTCCAGCCTGGTCGTAGGCTGGAAAATGACCAGCTAAATCTAGCTAAAACCAGCTTGACCAGCCTGGTTTAAGTTGGACATTGCTGGTTTTAGCTGGTCATTTTCCAGCCTGACCAGCTAAGACCAGGCTGGAAATGGCCAAACCCCCTCTAAAACCAGGCTGGTCAACCAGCTAAAACGAGCCAACCAGCCTAGGCTGGTTTAAGCTGTTTTTTTTCAGTAGGGTTTGTAGTATTGTTTTGCTAGCCTAGCCATAAGCTATTCCACAGTGGAATGAACTGCCAACCATTCCCCCATATGGGGACGCTCTTTTTTTACACAGCAAATATGGGGAGAACATGCAAACTCCACACAGAAATGCCAACTGATCCAGCCGGGACTCAAACCAGCGAATTTCTTTCTGTGAGGCAACCACTGAGCCACCGTGCTGCCCAATAACAATAATAAAATATAACGATAGCAATAAAATATATCTCCGTATCTGCACAAACAGAAACATAGAAGTGTTTCAAACAAAATGCCTGGTGCATAAGAGAGGAGGGAGTGTGTCCTGTAGGTGTTTTGTCAAACCCACTCACCTTTATGGCGTACACTAGAACTACACACAATAGTTTAGCCTAAACCACGGGTCTCAAACTGGATTCCTGGAGAGCCGCAGCTCTGCACAGTTTTGCTCCAGCCCTAATCAAACACAGCTGATCCAAGTAATCACGGTGGTCAAGACTAGTGGCTTTTAAGCAGGTGTGAGTCTGAGGTGGTTGGAGCTAAACTATGCAGAGCTGCGGCCCTCCAGGTATTGAGTTTGAGACCACTGGCCTGAACAAATGATGTAAACCTCACAATCTGAAATCTAGAGGGTAGATATTGCTGCTGCACGTTTGCCAAATAAGTTAAACTCAACTTGATCACATCTCCTGCAGTCTGTGTCACTCGCGTAGCCTCAAATCGACAACTCTCATTGTGAATGAATGACTCTGTAGCATTGTCGCTGTAAATCACTGTCAGGGTGAACGGCCCATCTTTGTAGGCAGCAAGACAGCTTGCTAAGTTTCTATCTATTGTCTTACCTCTCTTTCTAATCCTCTACCTGCATTCGAACAGAACATTTTTGAGCGGAAATCATCTAATAGTGTTCCTGAGGCTGTGCAGAGATAGATATTTAGCTTGTTCAGTCTGAATATGGCTGTCTGAAATAAGCTGAAAATACCGTGAAGGAGACAAGCTGACAGTAGAACGACTGTTCATGGTTGTCGGATGCCGAGACCAGGCAGAGAGAACCAGACTGGCTGTTAATATCTTTTAGTGAAGACAAAGTGCTGCCTTTTTTTGCCAAAAAATGAAAGCGATTCTCAGCCGGGCGACTGCCTACTGCTGCTGTCTGCTTAAATCAAAATACCCATGGATTCCTGGCGGTCAGATCACTGAAAGGTGCTCTTCTACCTCTCGCTCTTGTTTTATTCATAGACTTTGGGTTCATTTGCCATTTCTTCTTCGCTTGTAGGTTTAAGAAGACAAACAGTGCAGCAAATCCGTCGGAGCGCTGTTTGACTAAATGACATTTTGCTCCGCCGCCATGCTAATCGTAAAGAAAACAGTGGCAGATCAGCGCTTAAGACCACTTTGTCTCACGGTGAACGTTTCACACCGTGTCGCTGACGGGCCCTTTGAAGTGCTAAGAAACGCTAAACACAAACTCTGTCCAAAACATTGGAAAATGCAGCATTCCTGTGTTCAAGTCAACGTGGATTAGGAGAAAAAGGGGATGTTTCTTGTTGCTGCTTCCGCTGAAAAAGTCAAGACGTGAGATCAGTCAGTCTTCATATTTTCTGTCAGAGAAACGGGCCTGACGCTGTCGTGTACACAGCGCCGAAAGAAAGCCTGAGGGCAGAGAAAACATTATTTGTCAGGAGGGAAAAGACTTTCATTTCCAGTTTGTCAGAGCGCAGGTCAGTGATTGTGTGGATGATTTATTACGACGCCTGTGCGAGACATGAACAGAAGTTACTTTTGACTCTGTGGTGCTTTGTCAGTCACATTTCCACTTTGTTCTGTGTACGTCAGGAGAGTGAACTGCTCCGCCAGACCAAAATCTGGAGGCTGGAAGTTTAAGTTATGTAATATATTACATTTAATTAGAGAACACATTTTTACCATGCAAAATCATTGGGTTTAATTGATTCAGGGGTCTTTTCATGTGATTTACACTACAATTTCAGCTTCCTTTAGTGCATAATGTTGATGTTTGGATATGTCACAAAGGCTGCATTTACACTGCCGATGTTGATGGTCAATTCGGATTTTGTGACTGGATCTGATTTTTTTGCTGACCTGCTTACATCATCTTTTAAAAGTGACTCGTATCCGATTGTCTGCATTTACACAGCACACGGCAAAAGGCGCAATGAGCAGGAAAAAAAGAGCGGGCGCTGACTGACAGCTGATAATAAAACAGTGCCCTTTTCTCCATTCCTGTATTTAATGTGTTCGCAGGGCTTCATTTTTTTTTTTTCTTTTTGACTAGCTGTTTGACTATAGTTTATGACAGAAAAGTTCTCATTTGGCTATCTTCTTTTAATCTAGCCCTTTTTAAACCAGTAGGCATTTTAATGTCATGCTCATGGAGTGATTTGTGTATGTGGCATGTGATGTGTGCACTAGTTTTATATTAGTTTATATTGTTTACGTGGTTGATATTGCGCTCTCTCGCTCTCTCTCGTTAACATGCTTTAATGCTTGTGCTACATGACCATATAAAAGCTGTTTACGTCCTCGTGTTTGATATTTAAGGTTAGGGGCTCTGCTGAAGTCTGTTCTGAAATGAAAGCATCAGAGTTGACATCATTTGCTACGGTTTTAATGACGCGCGACTCGCATTGACAGGTGAAAATCCGATCTACCTGCTTAAACTGCAGACACGAGGACACAGATCTGATTCATATCGAATGAATTTCCACATATGAACAAGGACTGAATCTGATTTGAGTAAATCGGAATCCATGTGATTTTTTCCTGCTTATACATACATGGGACGTATCCGATCTGTGCCACATGGGAGAAAACAATCGGAATTGAGTCACTTGAGCCATGCAGTGTAAATGGAGTCAAAGTTACAAAGTAAGTCACTCCAAGGGGATTATATATATATATATATATATATATATATATATATATATATATATATATATATATATATATATGATGACAGTAAATAATATTTGACTAGATATTAATCAAGATACTAGTATTCAATTTGTGACATTTTAAAGGCTTAGCTAGGATAATTAGGCAAGTTAAGGTAATTAGGCAAGTCATTGTATTACAGTGGTTTATTCTGTAGACAATTGAAAGGCTAATACGGAGGCTAATAATATTGCCCTTTAAATGGTTTTAAAAAAATCAAAAACTGCTTTTATTCTAGCCGAAATAAAACAAATAAGATTTTCTCCAGAAGAAAAAATATGATCTGAAATACTGTAAAAACTTCCTCTGTTAAACAGGATTTGGGAAATATTTGAAATAGAAACAAAAAAAAATCACAGGAGGGCAAATCATTTAGACTTCAACTGTATATTTTAATTTATAGCATCTTTTCCAAACGCCTCAAAGATGTACACGTCTCATGAATGGCCTTCATTAATTTTCTTCATAATTAATGTCAATGTTTTGGCCTGCTTACACCCAGATTGATAAGTGTAACTGTAAATATATTTGCGTCCACACTGAAGAACGATAACGAGCAGTTTATTTTGAGATTGTGCTTTTCATATTGTATTACCCCTTCTGAACAGCAGATGTCTTCAGTGTGCTATTAGCACATCTGACCAGTAAATCCAGCTTGTGATGTGTAATCAATCTAATCAAACAGTGAATACGGTATGGAGTTGTCACGATACTGGAATTCGGTACCGATTTAAAAGGATTTTAAAGCTGTGATTCACCAGCGGTTTGTTTGTATGTCAGCTTATAGACAAACCAGCTGATCGACGTGACTTTGAAATGCTCCAGTCTCCCAGTATCTGTGTTAACACTCAGTGAAGGTTTAAAAGGAAAAGTTCAACAGTTTCCTCCGGGTGCTCCGGTTTCCCCATAGTCCAAACTCATGCGCTATAGGTGAATTGGATGAACTAAATAGTGTATGAGTGTGTGTGAATGTGAGTGAGTTTAGGTGTTTCCCAGTTCTGGGTTGCAGCTGGAAAGGTATCCGCTGTGTAAAACGTTTTAAGACAATGTTTTCTTTGGATGTGCTTACACTGACCCTTTTTTTCATCAGTATTGGAATTATAGCATATTTAATAACAAAACCATTGAAGCCAGCATTATGCGGAATGAGGTTATGATGTAAACTTAACATCTAATTCACATGTGCTGTACTGGGTTGCAGCTGGAAGGGCATCCACTGTGTAAAACATATGATGGATTATTTGGTGGTAAAGGGGCCCGGCTGTCACCAACGCTGACACACATCTCAAAAAATTTAACTACACGTCGCAACGACACGTAACGCAAGCACTGTGATTGGTCGGCTTGGTAGTGCTGACGAGTGTGGGCGGGACTAAGAGCCACACAAACCCATTGGAGCGAGTGTTTAAAAGTGTCAAGTCCCGTGAAGGAGCTCTAGATGGAAACTTTTGTCTTGTGTTTACCCATGATTAAAGTTGTTACATGTCCGCCAGTTCCTGCCTCAAAATGAGTGAGTTTGAGCTACTTGTACATTAAGGTAGCATTCAGTGAAGTTTTAAAAGGAAAAGTTCAACAGTTTCCTCCGGGTGCTCCGGTTTCCCCCATAGTACAAACACATGCGCTATAGTTGAATTGGATGAACTAAATAGGTCATAGTGTATGAGTGTGTGTGAATGCGAATGTGTTTAGATGTTTCCCAGTTCTGGGTTGCAGCTGGAAAGGCATACGCTGTGTAAAACGTTTTAAGACAATGTTTTCTTAGGATGTGCATACACTGACCCTTTTTTCATCAGTATTGGAATTATAGCATATTTAATAACAAAACCATCGAAGCCAGCATCATGCGGAATTAAGCTATGATGTAAACATCTAATTCACATGTAAATAAGACCATAGTTTTTCTACTGCACTTTATAACTTATACCTGTATCCTGCACTTGCTGCTATTGCACTGCTGGTTAGACCTAAACTGCATTTCGTTGCCTTGTACTTGTACATGTGTAATTACATTAAGGTTGAATCTAATCTAATCTAAAACATGTGCAGTACTGGGTTGCAGCTGGAAGGGCATCCGCTGTGTAAAACATACGATGGATTAGTTGGTGGTTCATTCCGCTGTGACGATCCCTAATAAATAAAGGGACTAAAGGCTGATTTATACTTCTGCACATAGCCCTCGCCATGGCTGTCGCTGCCACGCACATCTCAAAAAATGTAACCACGTCGCAACGACACGTATCGCAAGCACTGTGATTGGTCGGCTTGGTAGTGCTGACGAGTGTGGGCGGGGCTGAGAGCCACACGAACCCATTGGAGCGACTGTTTAAAAGTGTCAAGTCCCGTGAAGGAGCTCTAGATGGAAACTTTTGTCTTGTGTTTACCCATGATTAAAGTTGTTACATGTCCGCCAGTTCCTAGCTCAAAATGAGTGAGTTTGAGCTACTTGTACATTAAGGTAGCATTCAGAAAAAAACAAAACACTAGCGAAGAAACTCAACACAGAGGAACATAAACAGCTACTGCCAGCTAGTGTTTCGGAAGCTTCGCAACACAAACAGCGTGCAGAAGTATAAATGCACGACAATGTGCAAAACATGCGCCATGAGTCACGCCGATCACTCGACGCAGAAGTATAAACCAGATTAGGTCGAAGGAAAATGTATGAATGAGTTTATAATGACGTGTTTTAACCACCTTTTCAGATCACCTAATACAAATTAACTGAATTCTTGTTTGTCGCATTTGACATCAATCCCCTTATCTACGACTATTTTCACTCATAAAAGTCAGTAATGCTGCTGATGAGATCCTGGCTGGGCTCAAACAGTTCATTTACTTTGATCAAAGTGGTCATGGATGAGTCTGTGAACGAGTGAAGGCAGAAAAGGTGGCTTCTGGGGTCTGCCTGCTCCCAGCTGTTTCGCTACCATTGAGGTCTGTTGTCAGGAAAGCATCGCACCGAGGCAAAGCGCTGGATTTGTTGTGCTGTCGTTTAATGAGATCACGTTGCTCATCAAGGTTCATTTGCCATTCATAGACAAAATAGATTTAATTAGCCTCACGCCAAACGCTGTGCGCATGTCTCAGAAAATAATGACGCATTTTCATGTAACCATCAAGTTCTAATTAGACCGTTTGGGTTTATGGAAAGCGTTAAAGTTCAGCGAGTGGCAAACAAATGTGTTGCCAATTAGGCATTGTTGACAGGCATCTATGTGTGACTTGTCGCTTGGTTCGTCTGTTTGTCATTCGGCTTGGGTTCTTTGTTTTTTAGGGGGAATTGATATTCTAGTGTACAGCTGAGCCATGTACTGGGTCATTCAGGCTGGCAGTGACTGAATGGTGCCCGTTGTTTGGATTTTCTCAGCAGGATCTGGCTCTTGCCAGCTCGAGGGAGAGTGTGATTGCTGAAATGGACCACTAGAGGCAGTGTGCTGATGTGGAGAAAAGTGGAAAAGATGTTATAGATCAGTCACAGAATCAGAATGAGCTAAATTCACCAAGCATGCACAAAACACACAAGGGATTGTTTGTGGTTTACATGAGTTCTGGGTACACACATATCAACACAAGATAACTGAAAGGACATTTAAATTAAGCGGGAAATAAAGTGATAGATAGATGGATAGATGGATAGATGGACAGATGGACAGACAGATAGATAGATAGATAGATAGATAGATAGATAGATAGATAGATAGATAGATAGATAGATAGATAGATAGATAGATAGATAGATAGATAGATAGATAGATAGATAGACGGAGGGACGGACAGACAGACAGACAGATAGGTGGATGGATGGATGGATGGATAGGTAGGTAGGCAGACAGACAGACAGACAACTTTAACTGTTAAAAGTCATTAGTTACTAGTTAATTAAAGTTATTAGTGACTAATAAATCTAATCACCATAACCTTTTGTAAAGCTGTTTTCAAACAATAGCTCTATACAAACAAGCTCTATACAAATAAACTTAAATTAGATGGATGGATAGATTGATGGGTGGATGGATGGATGGATGGATTACTCAAGGACAACACATAGACTTAATACACTTTATTGAACATGTACACATAGACATCACCTATATACTATATAATGACAAGTTAACTATGTTTATATATAATAACTTTATTATAGTCACTATCATTGTTGTGCAGTTGCGTATATACACTTGTGGTTTTGACCTGCCACCTACTGGACATTTCAAGTGCTGCATTGGGATTAGTTTTACTTTCGGTTTCGCTCAGGATGCGGTTATTTTTGGGCTGATTTAAAGGTTGAAATATATGTCTGTAAATGCCTATTTTTGACCAAACCTCTATTTTTGAAATATTCAATAGCCATTTGACTATTATCAGTTTTATACAGCCTGTATTTTCTTGTACAAACACGTTTTCATGGCTTACACGTTATGCTGATGGTGTAACAAAAATGCAAATTTTTGCTAATATTCCATTTAAATTGTCTTATTTAATAGATGCGTATTAAGATTTGTATAAAAACTATGTACATTAGTAAAATGGTACTGCTGGTTGAATTGAACTTGTTAACGTAAATGTGAATATATAGGTTTGTGACCCCTGACCTATACACTATAAAACTGCAAGTTAACTGTGCTTATATATAATAACTTTAACTGTTAAAACTCATCAGTTACTAGTTAATTAGTTAAAGTTATGGTAACTAATAACCTTATCTTTTTAGATAGATAGATAGATAGATAGATAGATAGATAGATAGATAGATAGATAGATAGATAGATAGATAGATAGATAGATAGATAGATAGATAGATACTGTATACATTTTTTTAAGTTGTAGAAACCATATACACAGGATGTAAGAAGATGTTCAAGAATTTGTTTGCAGAAGGGCTAAGGGTTAGGATAAGGGAAAAGTTATGATTCTGTCAGGAATCCAAAAAGTTTTATGAATGTTAACTTTCTTGCCAGTATTTTCTTTAAAAAGCTGCCAGGCAGCACCATCATATTTGATGATTCTCAGTAAATAATAAAGCAACAACGTTCACTGGCCGCGAGCATATTTTGTTATATGAATATCTGAACATACAGTATAAATCAAAAGAAAGCACAGAACTCCTCTTTTAAACAAGAACAAACATTGTACTGTAGCTTTCTGTATCAATGCTTGAATGTGGGTGGACAAAAAAAGCCAAGAAATCATATTTTTGTTAAAGAGCCCATATTATACATGAAATAGGCTCATATTTAGGTTGTAAGGGTCTCCAACAACAGTCTAATATGCATGCAGGGTCAAACAACACTTTGATGGTCTTATAATCTGCATTTATTTTTACCTAATTATTCCAGCGACTCTCATATGAATCGTTCAGTGATTCATTTGTTCCCAAACCTCTCCTCAGCGCGAAGCTAATCTGCGCTGATTGGACCGATGACAGCCTGCTGCGATTGGTCGACGACACTGACAGGCTTCAGGGCGAGACAGAGTGAAATGCCCAGCTGCTAATCAACTATATAAAAGTAGTCACGCTTTATAGTGGATTTTGGCTGCCAGTGAGTGAATGTAAATACAGACGATGGACTAGAAAATACTGACGACTATTTTATCAAGCAAAAAGTCCAAGAACTGGCGAGGAGATCTCCTAGCAGTCTACTTGCTCTTTTCACACACACACACACACAGGGCCGGCGCGTCCAGAATAAAGACGGCGCGGCGGCGATTCCCCCCCCACCCTCCAGCTTCGATTTTACTATCGGGTTGAGGGCGGCGTGATCACCCTTTGCCTAGAGCTTTACCCTATTCAGAGGAGACACACACACACACACACATACACACATTAACCTCCTAAGAGGAGACACTCACACAAACGACCGTCCTCAGAGGAGACACACACACACATCACACACACACACATAGCTGACTATCCATAAACAAAGCGGCACGCTTCGCGTTTTCAACGTGGCTTTACACGCAATATGAGAATATATAGAGTTAACCTCATACAGTACAAGCGGTTACAAGTAACAAAACACAACTATATGCATAATTTGCAAGCTAGAGTAAACAAGGCAACAGTTTTAATCGCACGTACTTACACTGGTGAAATGGGGGAAGAAACTGATTCATGATGCACTGATCCATGTTCTGACAGTCCTTACTGATCCTTCCTTTAACAAACCGATGAAGTCTTCTTTGTAAGCATCTAGTTTCCAGAAGCACTCGATCTGCTCAAGGCTAGGCTATATTGCTAAGGTTTAATCTTTGGGTGAACTGTCAATAATATCCATCTGCACAGCGTGACTTCATTCGACCGGTGTCTGTGTGTGTCTCTGTATGTGTGTGTGTGTGTGAGACTTTTTTTCTGTTCGTGGGCGGGGCCGCAGGTTTCAAATCTCCCGGGCTTGCGCATGCAACTACTTGTGTTTCGTAGCTGCGTCATCACTAAACACCTAATGACTCGTTATCAAGACGACTCGTTTGAAGCACTATGAGTCGACTCTTTTATAGATGAATCAATAGTTTTAAACACTGTACACTTACAGATTTAAGCCTTAGCTGGATATTTCACTTCACTTAGAGCTATGTTACACACTACATGGAAGGGCATTTTCAAAAATCCATAATATGGGCTCTTTAAAGACCATAGTATAATTGTATTGAGAATGAAGATCGGAACATAGGTAGAGTCCCTCAACACTGCACGTTTGCACAAAAATGAACCTTTTTGGGATTTCAGACTTCTTTCAGTGACGTTAGCCATCTTGATCCAACTGCTGTTGACCGTTTGATAAGGATAACCACCATAAAAAGGATAGCCATACAAATAGTGCCACTGGGCACATTTTTCAACACATTGTGCATTATTTTCTTCACGAGAGCTGCTGCATTGTCCTGCAATTTCAATTAAGCACTAAGTGACAGGATGTTAACGAATGAACGTTTAATTAAGCAGAAAACAAACTACATAAACGAGCAAACGTTGTCGGCTATCTTAAAGATTCCTCACGCTTCACTGAACAGTGCGCGAAGCCAACAGTTTCAACCACCTACAGCAAAACATCCAACATCTAACTTGATAATAAATACGGCCATTATTTGTAGGAGTGTATATCATATTTAGCGGGCTGTCAGCGTGATATTTTCCTCCCTGACCTCTCCCAGACAACAATGTAAATTCACATCAATATGTGTTCGGCTGTAATGAAGTTTTCTAAGCGGCGAGGCTCTCTTTAGCTGTGACTGATTTATGCTTTTCTGTGGCGTTTGGTCTTAATTGCACAGTCACGCATATGTGTGTGTGAGTCAGATGCTGTCTGATGGATGACTGAATAAGATTCGTCTTTCATTCGCTCGTCTCGATGGAGGGAGATCTGGCGTAGCAACATGTGGCAGGTGGTGAAAGAGGGGAAAAAAGGAAAAGAAATAGCACATCAGGCCTTCCTTTTTGCCTTTCTGACTGTGCCTGCAGCAACAGATACATCAATTATACCACCATGTTTGAGAAATACTAGCTGAAGTCTGGTTTGGTTTTTAGGAAAGGGCAAGATGTTTATTCAGTAGCGTTTATTCAGAGTCTATTCTTCTGCTAAAAGCTAGTCTGAGCTTAACTAAACAGCATGCGGGTTGCATTGTTGATCACCACCGAATATAAGTTTCCCACATTTTCTTTATTCGAAAGAACAAATATCAAATAAAAAAGGCATAATCTAGTGTAGGTCATGCATGGGGAGGCACTTAGAATGAAAGTGAATGAAACCGATTTTTAGACTGTACTTGAAAGCAGAAAAAAAGCGTATAATTTAATGAAAGCATTTGCAATTATTCTTTTGTGAAACGCCAGAGCGAGCCTGTGGTGCATTTCTTCAAAATGCTGTTGGTTTTCTTTTTCGAAACACTTTTCAAGCATGTTAAATTCACAGTTAGCATATGAACATGTATCTGGTGGTGTTTTATCGTGGTTGTTGAATGTATATTGCGCCTGTTTGAGAGGAAATATTCAGTGAGTGGTGCTATTAGTTTCTGCTTTCATCTGAATGCATGCGAACGAAACCTAGACCCCGTATTCTCTCCCCTCACCATGTGATAACCTCAAAACATTATGCAATTCTGAGGGTCCTGTCATACACTTGATGTACACCAAGATGTGTTTGGCGTGATTTGTTGTTTTTCAGGATTTTCAATTCAATTCACCTTTATTTGTATAGCGCTTATACAATGTAGATTGTGTCAAAGCAGCTTGAAATAAGAGGTCATAGTAAATAGGAACAGTGTAGTTCAGTTTGTAGTGTTTAAGTTCAGTTCAGTTGAGCTCAGTTCAGTGTGGTTTAATAATCACTACTGAGAGTCCAAATACTGAAGAGCAAATCCAACGATGCGCAGCTCTACAGATCACGAACCATGCAAGCTAGAGGCGACAGCGGAGAGGGAAAAAAAACTTCACTAATGGCGAAAGTGAAGAAAAAAACCTTGAGAGAAACCAGACTCAGTCGGGCACGACCATTTTAATTTCTCCGCTGGCCAAACGTCTTGTGCAGAGCTGCAGTCTCAGTGGCGGAGGCTGGAAGCTGGCCTCAGCGAAGACTCGTCTGTCTCTGGAGCGTCACAGGAATCAGGAATCAATTTTCAGATGAGCCAACTTTCACGTTTTGCGCCACATTGTTTATATAGCAAATCCATTTGCACCACTTTGTGGGCTCATGGGTGTGCTGTTCTATAAAGGAGGTGTGTTAAGGCGCATTGTTGGCTATTTTGAGGAACTAAAATTGACTGCGCAATTGAAAGCAGGTCTATAGTCCAGCGCAAAAATGTGCCTATGTGGGTCCAAATGCTAACACATTGCTTAATACACACAAGATGTACAGCAATACATTAATATCTTTATATATGAAAAAAAATTAAGGATTAAAATGTTACAAAACTTATTATTTTCTACATAAAAATAAAAACCACTGCCTCCATGCCTTCATATTGGGGGCTTTTTTCAGTTTATTCATGACAATTTGCATTTGTATAATGTGATTATTATTAGCAGTATTATTTATTAAATGCATATTTATATTTGTTTTAATAAAAACTCATTTAGATTTGTCCACCTGTTGGGTTTTGGAGACGTTTGCATCACCATATGAAGCATAAAAATGGGATGTGTGTTTGGGCATATTAACTATATTAAGTGTGGTTTTTTTGACCACGCTTCATTATAATTATTGTTCATTTATTAATTTTATGGAAATTAAAACTGAATTTAAAAATAGTTTTTAACAAATCTTTGTGCTTAATAAATGAAATTAAATATGTAGGCTAATTGATGTCTTCAGTGGAGTGCGTATGACACTGATTCCTTATCCACGAAAGTAAAGGAGTAAAGTAAAGAGTAAAAGTAAAGAGGCTTAATGGAGGAGGCTGGTTCTTTATCGTGCTGCAGGTGCTCTGTTTAACTGGTTTCTCGCTAGTGAAGCTTTAAATGCTTGTAATGTGAGTTTGAATGCTATTTATGTGACATTTATTGCCATAATACAGAAAGCAGCAGCAGATCAGTTCAGCAGATCGTTGACCATTTGAAATGGAATTTCAGTGCAAGCCAACACATATCAGTGATTCAGTATGTACATTTAATAATGATTAAAGAGGTTTAATATGTATTAATTAGATTATAAACTTTACAATTTCGTTGGTGTGCAGTGAGTGCACTATTCTGTGCTTCTGAATGGCTGTATTTAAATTTCTATCACGTTTTGTCTGGTGCAAATAGCCAAATTGCTTTATCACTGCAAGTCTCTTCACGTAGTGTGTTGTTAGGACACAAGGTTAACCTGCTCACCTAATGTTTACGTTTGTAATATTTATATTATTAGCTAATTAATGACCACCTCATGTGGAACTCTGAATCTGCCTCTTATTTCGGAGTTTGCTATTGTCCACTGGAGGTCGCATTTTGGTCACGGATGCATGCTTTGAAAGCCTTCAGTGAATGACTGAATGAATCTGAATATGCTGTTTTCCCATCAAGGCTACTTGGCCAAACTGGCATTGGGCGGGTTAAAAGAACCAAAACAAAGTCAGATGTTCCGGCACGTAGCGCACATTTTCAAAGCAGAATATCTGACTTCAGCATTGTTTTTCAGATAAACAAGAATGTTCACTTGGCATGTTTCGTAAATAACATATTATGGTATTTTTATGCTTTAGAACAGTGTTTCCCAACCCTGTTCCTGAACGCACACCAACAGTTCATATTTTGAATGTCTCCCTCTGACCCATTAACTTCACGTTTTGGAGTCTCTTCTAATCTTCTGATGAGTCGATTCAGGTGTGTTTGATTAGGGAGAGGTTGAAAATGTGTACTGTTGGTGTGCCTTCAGGAACAGGGTTGGGAAACACTGCTTTAGAAGAATCAAAAACATACCTTTAAAATGGGGGGGGGGGGGCACAACTTAATTGTTTTGTTCAATCAACTTAAATTTGTAAACTTATTCGATTTGAGTTGGGACAACATGATTTAAGTGGTTTGAACATAAAACAATTAAGTTGTCTCAAAAAAAATCTCCAGAATTGTGTTGTTTCGGCTCAATTTAAATAAGTAGTTTGAACAAGCAGCAAAATATTTTTGAACGTTGTTTTTTTTCTCTTTTTTTAAAGATAAAACTTCTTTAAATTCCATGTGGATCTCTTCTAATGGAGGTTTCTCCACAGGAAACATGCATGCTAATGTATGTGCATTTAAAGTGCTTATGTTTATAATACGGCTAATTTCAGCAAACATGTTAGCAAGGAGCATTTGCAGTCCTTGGCGGCGGGTGAGTTAGCATTTAGCGCCTCTTTAATCTGATGACACTGCAACTCCCCGGAAAAATAGGCATGCGATATACTGAATTTAAAAGAGCCATTTACTGTGGGCTGAATGACCTGTGATGATTGCTACAGATACTGCCAGTCAAGTACAGTCACCGTCGCCAGTAAATAACTGATAATGCTGCTGTCAGCACACGCTTGATCCTGCAGCCCAATTACAAATCACACTGGAAGAGAAAGACGGAATATAAGAAAAACGAGGCGATTGCCACAGGAGTTGCTGTGCTTCTTATAAGATATTGAGACAAAAAATAAAAAAGAGACATATCGATAATGTATTAATAATAATAATAATAGTTGTTGTTATTATTATTACTGTTATTATCATATTTCCTAAGTAGCAACTCGGCTTATTTGAATGATTAATGAATAAATAAATTAAATGCAATTAAATACCCATATCTGGGAGGGGGGCGGGGACATTTCAGCCAAAACAATGACATTTCAGCCAAAAAGTTTTTAATAATTTTGTTGAACCACATACATTTCTTTCTAAAGCATATTTGTGTGAATGTGCTTAATTACATTAGCATATATATATATATATATATATATATATATATATATATATATATATATATATATATATATATATATATAATTTATTATTATTATTATTTTATTTTGTTTTTTAAACATATTGGTCTATTTCTGTTGACCAAAAAAAATTGTTTTATTGAGTGCTTGTTTGTACCGTTTAAATGTATATTTTTTGGATTGTATTTTAAAAGTAATATATAAATTTATACTTAAGTATTAAAGTATTTTTTACATTTTTAATTTTTAAAGGCATAGGTCACGCAAAAAAAAATTATCATCATTTACTTCACTTGCTCAAATCCTATATATTTATGTATATATGAGCAATATCACACAAGTAGTGCGATTTATGTATATCGGCAATGGTGAGAGGCATACGTTGCCCCGAGGTCGCAAGCCGAGTGTCTTACTGTCCCACCTGTGATGATATACAGCCATATCGCACTGCAGCGAGTGTGATGTCGCGTTTATACAACAGTTCAATGCCATAATCGTGTATATAAAAAAGAAAATCAAACACAGTCTAAAAATCTTTTTTTATGAGGAACAACTACTTTTTTTCTCCGCTGTGTTGCAATCAGGACAATTAAACCCGAAAAAGCCAAAGCAACACAAACACTAGCAGATTACTATGGTATAAATACAGCACTACAACATACAAAAAAGTGAGATCGACTTAGAATGTCACTTACCTGATTTATAATGATTTGATCAGCTGTAGTTTGAAATTACGCTTAGGTTTTGTCCTCTAAAGACTTATTATGCGGTCTCTGTCGCCATCTTGTGGCGGAATGTCAGCCATCTTTGCTCTGCTCAGTATGACAGGCTGATGGTCGCCTGACGTGCTGAATCTCAGAAATGATAAATATTTAAAATAGGCACTATCCTTATAAATAAACAGCATTGTTGCAATCTAAACAACTACATCCTCGCCTAAAAAAGCCCAAAAGTACATTATGTTGTCCAACAGCTGCAATATTTCTCAAACTGTAGTGAGTTTATTCCTCTGCTGTCACTCTATGTGGGCGAAGTAATACAGAAGGGTGAGGAGGCTGTACGAGTGCTGTTATTCCAGAATATTGCATAGCAACCAGCATTCTTCAAAATATCTTCTTTTGTGTTCAACAAAAGAATGAAATTCAAACATTTTTCAAACCAGAATAAAAAATATATATATATATATATATATATATATATATATATATATATATATATATATATATATATATATATAATTAAATAATTGTTTAAAGTGTGCCAAAATCATATCAGCCTTTTAACTGAACTAAAACTTTACATCTTCTATACATTTTGTGGCCAAGAAGATGATATTCATAAACTGAAAAAATGCAACAACTAGTCGACCTGCTTCATCCAGTGTCTTTGTTCTCAAGTAGACCAAGTGGAAAATTTCTCCAGAAACGTTCAAAGCGCCAACTTTAATCTAGCATGTTATGAAAGCGTAAAGTTCAGCATTATCCCGTCTCCATCACTCTCAGTGTGGACTTTTTTTGGTAATGCGACGCGGTCGGCGTGTTTCTGAATGCATAGCAGGCGGTCAGCGATAACCTCCACCTATCTCTACAGATAACAGCGCAATCTGGAATGAAATCTAGCGATGGCCCGCTCAAAACTGTCAATCAGCCCTCGCCTCGCTTTATCGGGTGAAAGGTTACCTGAAAGACATTGCAGCACAGCTAATATCTGTTCACTCTGTGTTTCTAATCATATTTTTTTCTCCTCTTTCTTTTTGCCTCCTAAATGGATGGATCATCTCACGCTGGGACTCTTCAAACAGGTATGTGTTTCACGTTTAACCATTTCCCCCATTATCCATCATCTTCCCTGACCAGCATGCTGTCCGTTTTTTGGTTCCAGTAGAATCATGTGAGGGATTTTTTTTTTTTTGACCGGTGTTCCCGGTTGGGTGTGGGAACAAAGTAAGGATTTGTTTGAGGGTTGTAGGTCTCACACCATTCAGACGCTCATGCTGTTATTATTTATTTATTTTAGCCACAGAATATATTTCGTAAGAATCATCACGCAGTGCTTTTCTAGTGTTATGGATGTGACATTTGCAGTAAAAATGTAGATGTTAACTGTATATTGAAGCATACTTTATAAAACTGCTAACCACTGAGTTAAGGGATCAGAGTAAATCACTCTGTAAACGTGTTTTATATTTTAAATGAGGGTGTTGTGACTATCCTTGATTGAAATTTGAAATTCGTCACATCTTGGGTCTGCTGAGGGGTTTAGACCATAGACTGTAAAAGATATGGACGTAGTATCCGTGACGTCACCCATAGGTTTCTGAACACTGCAAAAGAAGCTACAAGTAGGCGCGGCCAACCGTCGCCATTTTGTTCGCGTGTCATCGCACCCACCGTGGGATACCAAACAAGGGCAAAGAGGCGGAGAGTGGGCGGAGCTACAGACACCTGTTGGCACTTTGCTTAGATTCAGCTGAGGTGAAGTGACGGTGACCAGCAAGACCTAGCTGTCACTCAAGTGGCCACGCCCTTAATTATGCAAACTTACTATAACCTAATATAAAGGAAATGGATGTTATAAAAAAATTCACCCCCCTCACAGTTGTCATGGAGGGTAATAATAGCTATATGAACCAAAATCGTTCTTTGTACCAGGCTGTAAACACCTTTTTTTCTGCTGTAAAGTTGACCATTCTAACAGTGGGCTCAATTGCCACTTGCTCTATTATGGAGCCAGGACTAGCGGAATTTTGATGAATTGCAGTTTTAGCTACTTCGGTATTGGCTTCCCGAGGGAGAGCGAGAGGTTGCCGCTTGGTTTAGACGCTTTCCTTAACAAATAATACATGGCACGACAAGTCTTCATTTGTGGCTGTTTATTGTAGAGCTTGTTTGAACAAAAACTGATATGAAATAAACAAAATCAAACGACTTTGGTTATCAAACACTGAAGGTAAGGTCTAAAGACCATGTGCTCCCAGCAGGCCCTCCAGTAGGCCACACCCAGGCCTTTTAAGCTTCCTCTGGCCTGCAGGGGATGCAAATCTCCAAGATAAAAGAAATCAAGATTAACTTAAACCTTTAAATAAAATAAACAAATGGCTCCTGCAGAGGGTAATTAACATGTTATGATGTGACCAAATAAGTATGTGAGTTTACCGTATACAACATGTGTAGTTTAAAAATTCTGTGAATTAAACCACACAATCCTAAATAAATAATACTAAATCAAAAGTATTATTGACACAATGCTCAATTAGTTCTAATGGGCCCAAAGTGTGTCAAGAAAATATCCCCCACACTATTACACCACCAGCAGCCTGATCCATTCATACAAGGCAGGATGGATCCATGCTTTCATGTTGTTGAAACCAAATTCTGACCCGACCATCTGACTGTGGCAGCAGAAATCGAGACTCACCAGACCCGAGCCTGCGCGAATTGTAGCCTCAGTTTTCTGTTCTTAGCTGACAGGAGTGGCACCCGGTGTGGTCTTCTGTTGCTGTAGCCCATCCGTCTCAAGGTTGGATGTGTTGTGTGTTCAGAGATGCTCTTCTGCAGACCTCGGCTGTAGCGAGTGGTTATTTAAGTTACTGTTGCCTTTCTATCAGCTGGAACCAGTGTGGCCATTCTCCTCTGACCTCTGGCATCAACAAGGCATTAGCGCCCACAGAACTGCCGCTCACTGGATATTTTCTCCTTTTCTGACCATTCTCTGTAAATTCTAGAAATGGTTGTGCGTGAAAATCCCAGTAGATCAGCAGTTTCTGAAATACTCAGACCAGCTCGTCTGGCACCAACAGCCATGCCACATTCAAAGTCTCTTAAATCAGCCTTTCTTCCCCTTTCTGATCCTCGGTTTGAACTGCAGCAGATCGTCTTGACCATGTCTACATGCCTAAAGGCATTGAGTTGCTGCCATGTGATTGGCTGATTAAAGATTTGCGTTAACGAGCAGATGGACAGGTGTACCTAATAAAGTGTCCGTTAAGTGTATATCCAGCTGTTTTTCAAATCATATGTGACATTCAAATATGATTTGGTTACCCCCAAAATGTCTGCTATATGCATAAATCTTTTATGAATCTTGTCGTTGTTCTGTTTGGAGCTTGACAGCAATGATTACTTTCAAGTGTTTTAATGGACCCTAATCTAATTCTTTTAACTGCTTCAAATCTATCGATGATTTGATGAACTATCTGCATTCTGACGTCTGCAGCTCTCCATTCGTCTATAACTTATGAATGAATTTGTTTGGCACGACGGAAATGGCAATAGGTGTCTTCTCGTAATTGAAAAGCTAAATGTAAAAACGTAGAATGGAAGCTAATGAAACGGCTCCTTAAAAAAATGTGTCCCTTCAGCGCCGCTGTCATATTTCAATTTAAAACACAATGCAAAGCAATATTAAGTTCCAATGTGGCATAATAGAGAACAGGACCTGAGGTTACAATCAAATTCCAAACACCGGCCATGATGGAAAGTTTGAACAAGGAGCCATTATTTACCAAATAATACAAAGACGTTCGCCATTATGAACCCTTTTCTTTCCCCTATTATTTCTGTGTCACTGTGGTAATGTACTATGAAGGTTGCACTTTAGCATTTCCATAATTAAAATGAACGCCCGAGGCATTGTGAGTGAGCCGTAATAGATCATATCATTGTGTCCGAGATGCAAGGACACAGATCATTGGCTATTGAGGGTGAAGTGATTGGGTAAAATAGTTAACGTATCGGTATATAACGCAGTAAGATAGAAGTGCTGGTTCCACTTAAAGCAATGTAGCATGATTGTTTTTGGACTGGATTGTAAATTACAACTGAAAGAGAATCGAAAGTGGGAGAAATTGCAGCTGAAAGTCATTGCCATAGATCATGTTTAGGTATATTTTATATCATTTTTGTATTTTGCCAATGCAAATTTTATACAAAGACATTTTAAATATATTCTGTATAGAAACAAACCTTCAGTTTCATTACTGTTTTCTAAATGATGGCTTTCTTGTAATTTAATGGTAAAATACTGACAGCAGTGAACAGTAATCTGATATAATTTAATTACTTTTTCCAAATTATGTCTTTTCTGTCATTTAACAGTAAAATAGTTTCCAGCAGTGAACAGTAATCCTTTGTTTTCAGTACAGTTTTCCAAATTATGGCTTTTTTTTGTAATTTAACGTTGAAATACTGACAGTAGTGAACCGTAATCCTACAGTTTCATTACAGTTTTCCAAAATCCAGATTTTTTTGTAATATACTAGTATAAAACAGGCAGCCGGGTTTCCAGCAGTGAACCATAATCCTTCAGTTTCAGTTTTCCAAATATAGCTTTTTTGTAATTTAATGGTAAAATATATTAAAATTACAATTTTCTGTAATTTTATGGTAAACTACTGGGAGCAGGGTTTCCAGCAGTAAACCGTAATCCAACGGTTCCATTACTGTTTTCTAAATTACAGCTTTTTTTGTAATTTAATGGGAAGATACTGTCAGCAGTGAACTGTAATCATTAATGTTTTCCAAATTATGGCTTTTTCTTGTAATTTAATGGTAAACTACAGTTAAATGACGCTTTTCTGTAATTTTACGGTAAAATACTGGCAGGAGGGTCTCCAGTCATGAATCGTAATCTTACAGTTCCATTACAGTTTTCTAAATTACGGCTTTTTTATAATTTATTGATAAAATACTGTAAACAGGGTTTCCAGCAGTGAACCGTAATCCTACAGGTACATTACCATTTTCCAAATTACAGCTTTTTCATGTAACGGTAAAATACTGAGCACAGTAAACTGTAATCCTTCAATTTCATTGCCGTTTTTAAATCACGGCTTTATTATACTTTAACCGTAAAATACTTACAGCGGTGAACCGTAATCCTGCAGTTTCATTACCGTTGTTTAAATTACGGCTTTATTATACTTTAACCGTAAAATACTTACAGGGGTGAACCGTAATCCTACAGTTTCATTACCGTTGTTTAAATTACGGCTTTATTATACTTTAACTGTAAAATACTTACAGCGGTGATCCGTAATCCTACAGTTTCATTACCGTTGTTTAAATTACGGCTTTATTATACTTTAACCGTAAAATACTTACAGCGGTGAACCGTAATCCTGCAGTTTCATTACCGTTGTTTAAATTACGGCTTTATTATACTTTAACCGTAAAATACTTACAGCGGTGAACCGTAATCCTGCAGTTTCATTACCGTTGTTTAAATTACGGCTTTATTATACTTTAACCGTAAAATACTTACAGGGGTGAACCGTAATCCTACAGTTTCATTACCGTTGTTTAAATTACGGCTTTATTATACTTTAACTGTAAAATACTTACAGCGGTGATCCGTAATCCTACAGTTTCATTACCGTTGTTTAAATTACGGCTTTATTATACTTTAACCGTAAAATACTTACAGCGGTGAACCGTAATCCTGCAGTTTCATTACCGTTGTTTAAATTACGGCTTTATTATACTTTAACCGTAAAATACTTACAGCGGTGAACCGTAATCCTGCAGTTTCATTACCGTTGTTTAAATTACGGCTTTATTATACTTTAACCGTAAAATACTTACAGCGGTGAACCGTAATCCTGCAGTTTCATTACCGTTGTTTAAATTACGGCTTTATTATACTTTAACCGTAAAATACTTACAGCGGTGAACCGTAATCCTGCAGTTTCATTACCGTTGTTTAAATTACGGCTTTATTATACTTTAACTGTAAAATACTTACAGCGGTGAACCGTAATCCTACAGTTTCATTACCGTTGTTTAAATTACAGCTTTATTATACTTTAACCGTAAAATACTTACAGCGGTGAACCGTAATCCTGCAGTTTCATTACCGTTTTTTAAATTACGGCTTTATTATACTTTAACCGTAAAATACTTACAGCGGTGAACCGTAATCCTGCAGTTTCATTACCATTTTTTAAATTACGGCTTTATCATACTTTAACCGTAAAATACTTACAGCGGTGAACCGTAATCCTGCAGTTTCATTACCATTTTTTAAATTACGGCTTTATCATACTTTAACCGTAAAATACTTACAGCGGTGAACCGTAATCCTGCAGTTTCATTACCGTTTTTTAAATTACGGCTTTATTATACTTTAACCGTAAAATACTTACAGCGGTGAACCGTAATCCTGCAGTTTCATTACCGTTTTTTAAATTACGGCTTTATCATACTTTAACCGTAAAATACTTACAGCGGTGAACCGTAATCCTACAGTTTCATTACCGTTGTTTAAATTACGGCTTTATCATACTTTAACCGTAAAATACTTACAGCGGTGAACCGTAATCCTACAGTTTCATTACCGTTGTTTAAATTACGGCTTTATTATACTTTAACCGTAAAATGCTTACAGTGGTGAACCGTAATCCTACAGTTTTATTACAGTTTTTTTTTTTTTTTTTTTTTTTACGGCTTTATTATAATTTAACCGTAAAATATGACAGCAGTGAACCGTAATCCTATAGTTTCATTATTGTTTTCTGAATTACGGCCTTTTATAGTTTGATTGTGAAATACTGGCAGCAGAGTTTCCAGCAGGGAATTGTAATACTATAGTTTCATTACTGTTTTCTAAATTATGGCTATTTTTATAATCAAATGGTAAAATACTGAAAGCATATTTTCAGAAGTGAACCACATTCCTACAGTTCCATTAGCATTTCCAAATTATGGCTTGTTTTGTCATTTAATGGTAAAATACAGTTAAATTACAATTTTCTGTAAAATACTTGCAGCAAGTGAACTGTAATCCTACAGTTTCATTACCATTTTCTAAATTATGTTTTTTTCTGTAATTTAATGGTAAAATACAACTAAATTACTCTTTTCTGTAATTGTACAGTAAAATAGTGGCAGCAGGTTTTCCAGCCATGTACCGTAATCCTACAGTTTCATTACCGTTTTCCAAACTACAGCTTTTCTGTAATTTAATGATAGACCACCGGCAGCGGGGTTTCCAGCAGTGAACAGTCATGTTACAGTTTCATTTGCATTATCTAAATTATGGGTTTTTCTGTAATTCAACAGTGAAATACTGGCTACAGGGTTTCTAGCAGTGAAGTCTAATCCTACAGTTTCATTCCTGTTTTCCGAATTATGGCTTTTTTGTAATTATCAGTAAAATACAGTTAAATTACACTTTTCTGTAATTTAACGGTAAAATACTGGCAGCAGGGTTTCCACCAGTGAACCATGATCCTACAGTTTCATTACGTGGACTGTGTTCCATATTATTATTTTTTTTATTTCACTAATTAACTATAATGAAACATGGAAAAATGACATTTTAAGTGAGAGGAAATACTCTACTTAACAAACAAAGGTGACAGAAATATTGAGTAATGTAGGTATGTCAAAGTCAGAGTAACATCACAATTGGCCTTATCATTTTTAATTCATAAATGAATAAAAATATTTAATAAGTCGTCAGATAATATGGTACGATAGACGTGTTGATTCCATTTAATCCAAATGCTATATAATGCTACGTCTTCACCCAAGAAAATCAAATGCTATAGTTTCTTATTTTGCGGTTGTTATTGTTGTATCAGTAAAAAAAATCTCCCAATAAACTTTTAATTTAAACTGGAGAGTTTGTGAAGGCGTGAAACTCTGGCCATGGGCTGAAAGTAAAAAGGGTTTGACTGACAGCTGGATCACACGCTATTGATTGAATCTGAGGCCCAGTCTGTGTGTGTCTCTGCATCTCTGTGTTTTAGCTGAGCTTTGTTTGTTTGGTTTCGTTCGCTCAATTCTCTTTGGTTATTACATCGTGTGAAGCCCAAGTTATTGCCTGGTTCGAGTGAGATTGACAATCCAGCCATCTGATTATTACTATTGTGTTACTGATTCATCATCATTTTATTAATAATAATAATAATAATATGAATATGAATAATATCAACAACATTAATAATAAAAAATAATATCTTTATTATTATTTTTTTTATTGTTGTTGTTGTTATTATTATTTTATTGTTGTTGTTGTTGTTTATTGTTGCTGTTGATGTTATTATTTAAAAATGATTTTATTATTATTGATGTTGTTGTTGATGTGGTTAATAATAATATTGAAGCTATTGCTGTTATTGTTGATGATATTATTATTATTACCATTATATTGGCATTAAATCATAATTGACCCACTAAACTTACATTTAAAGATGTATTAATCAATGATTGACTGAATTAACAGATTAAAATAGTCTTCTTTAATCAAAATATGAACATTTAATAGATGCAACACTTACATTGTTTTATGTCCAAACAACTCTGTTACCATTGTTGTCATTATTATTAATACTAGTACTACTACTACTAATAATAATAATAATAATAATAATAATATCCCTACTGAAAAAAAACAGCTTAAACCAGCCTAAGATGGTCAGGCTGGTTTTAGCTGGTCACCCAAGCTGGTTTTAGCTGGTTTCTCAAGCTGGCCATAGCTGGTTTGTCATGCTGGTTTTAGAGGGGTTTTGGCTACTTTTTAGCTGGTCTTGGTTGGTCAGGTTGGTCTTAGCTGTTTTTAGCTGGTCAAGCTAGTCTTAGCTGGTTTTAGCTGGCCAGGCTGGTTATAGAGGGCTTTTGGCCACTTTTTAGCTAGTCTTAGTTGGTCAGGTTGGTCTTAGCTGTTTTTTTTTCAGCAGGGATGTCTCACTACTGATGTCAGACACACTTGCCGGTTCATTTCAGAACCACTTACCTTAAGTACCGTTTAGCATTATTCCATAACATAGTCAACTAATAATAAATCACTAGCCTTCAGGCATATTAGCATGATGATGCTATGCAAGCCTAGCTTCATCAGCACTAATTTATACCTTTATACCTTCCCTGCTGAAAGAAGAGCTTAAACCACCCTAGGCTGGTTGGCTGGTTTTAGCTAGTCGGCCAGCCTGGTTTTAGAAGGGTTTTGGCCATTTCCAGGCTGGTTTCCAGCCATTTCCAGCCTGGTTTTAGCTGGTCAGGCTTTAAAATGACCAGCTAAAACCAGCTTGACCACCCTGGCTAGGAGCCTGCTTAGACTACGCTGGAAACATTATTTCATAACAAAATCAACTAATATTAAACTACTAGCCTTCAGGCATATTAGCATGATGATGCTACGCAACCCAGCATCTCCATCAGCAGTTATTGTGGTGCCATTTGCACAGTTCTTGTTGACTTTAGTTGGTGTTGTTTTCCCTCAGTATTGATGACTCATTGTCCAAAGCCTCCGTAAATTCCAGTTAAACGGGAAGCCAGGGAGGGGGAGTTTGGCTGCGGATCGTAGAGCGCCTGCTATTAGCCGTTAATTCTAAAACAAATTATGCAATTAGCTCTCCCATTAGAATGTAGGCCATGCAAGAGGTCGACGCAACCTTCACTTGATCTACTCCTCAGTCGAGACGCTGAGAGAGAAAGAAAAAAATGGGCCATTATATGCGAGGATGTTAGCTTCAGTACAGCGGATCTCAATAACTCCATAACCACTGCTTTTATTTATGGGATTTTGTCATAATGAAGTTTCAGTGGTATTGGTGTCTTAAACAAAGAGGCAAATTGTCTGCTCGTCTGAGATAATATTGTCAAGGGAAGGCAGTCTGTGTATTTCTTCATTCAGCCCCTGAGAGAGGAGAGGTAGGGATTTCAAGGTGTTTGTGAGCCTGCCGCTTTCAATAAACTCTATATTAATTACAAATATATAAACCATTACCACTGTGGAAACTCTTTGTCTTCAATTATGTCATCCTGTTATTTATTCTTGGGATTCATTTGAAAGCGCAAAGGGTGTTTTAATGTTTTTATTTGCTGGAGTTTGAGGGTCTGTTTGCATATCCTCCTGTAAAACACAGACAGAAAAGGTTGTGATTATAGCTGTTTCCACTGAATGTCTTCTGAATTCGCATCTAACCCATACTGAACCTTACAAGAGAGAGATCTGGAGTGTTTTACACAGATTGACACTTTCTTAATGCTCGTATTGAACAAATACTTGCTTATGGTTGGTTTCAGGACAGTTTGAAGTTAGCATGTTGCTAAGCTAACTGTTTGATGCTGCAAAACAATGCAATCTTAATCGCTGCTAGCTATTTGTAGCCTATTTATTTAGTTTGTAGTGTGTGTGTCAATTATGTCATCCTGTTATTTATTCTTGGTATTCATTTGAAAGCGCAAAGGGTGTTTTAATGTTTTTATTTGCTGGAGTTTGAGGGTCTGTTTGCATATCCTCCTGTAAAACACAGACAGAAAAGGTTGTAATTATAGCTGTTTCCACTGAATGTCTTCTGAATTAGCATCTAACCCATACTGAACCTTACAAGAGAGAGATCTGGAGTGTTTTACACAGACTGACACTTTCTTAATGCTCGTATTGAACAAATACTTGCTTATGGTTGGTTTCAGGAGAGTGTGAAGTTAGCATGTTGCTAAGCTAACTGTTTGATGCTGCAAAACAATGCAATCTTAATCGCTGCCAGCTAATTGTAGCCTATTTATTCTTGACAGTTTGTAGTGTGTGTGTCAATTATGTCATCCTGTTATTTATTCTTGGTATTCGCACAGAGGGTGTTATAATGTTTACTGGAGTTTTAGGGTCTGTTTGCACATCCTCCTGTAAAACACAGACAGAAAAGGTTGTAATTATAGCTCCGTATCAACTGAATGTCTTCTGAATCAGCATTTAACCCATACTGAAAGTCACAAGAGAGAGATCTGGAGTGTTTTACAGACAGACTGACACTTTGTTAATATTTGTTTTGAACAAATACACTTGCTTAGAGTTTGTTTCAGGGAAGTTTGAAGTTAGCATGTTGCTAAGCTGTTTGATGCTGTAAAACATTTGAATCGTAATCGCTGCTAGCTAATTGTAGCCTATTTGTTCTTGACAGTTTGTAGTGTGTGTGTCAATTATGTCATCCTGTTATTTATTCTTGGTATTCAATTGAAAGCGCAAAGGGTGTTTTAATGTTTACTGGAGTTTGAGCGTCTGTTTGCATATCCTCATGTAAAACACAGACTGAAAAGGTTGTAATTATAGCTCTGTTTCTGAGTAAATGTCTTCTGAATCAGCATTTAACCCATACTGAACATCACAAGAGAGAGATCTGGAGTGTTTTACACAGACAGACACTTTCTTAATGTGTGTATCGAGCAATTACACTTGCTTAAAGTTTGATTCAGGGGGGTTTGGTGTTAACATGTTGCTAAGCTAACTGTTTGATGTTCCAAAAACAACGCAGTCTTAATCGCTGCTAGCTAATTGTAGGCTATTTGTTCTTCACAGATTGTTGTGTGTGTGTGTTTGTGTGAACAGATCACCATACTTCACCCATTATTCTGTATGTGACTGGATAGCTAAAAAAATAAAAATTCACTTATAATAGTGAATTTAAGATAATAATCGATATTAAAACAGGATTTAAATCCAATATACTTAAAAAAAATGTTGTTGGCTCAATTTTAAATTGAATAAAACTAACTTCACATTATTTTAACCCTCCTGTTGTCCTAGAATTCTGTATACAGTGTTCGCCCTTTGGTGAAAGACAACTGTTGTACCTTTAAATTCAACACAGGCTCATTGTGGATACGTACCCCTGTCTACATTTCTGGAGAGCACGAATTATAGCCATAGGTAAGTTTAAAACAAACCCTATGTGGTGCAATGATGCCGTCGACGGCTTCTGTTAATTTTAGCAGTCCCAGCTGACCACTTACCTTAATTTGACAGCTACAAATTATAATAACACATTTAACATTAACAACATTCAGTAAGAACACACTTATTTAAAATAAAGTATTAATATTTCACAATTTTACAGCATTTACTGTATTTACTGTATTTTAAATCAACCAACTGCAGCCTTGTTGAGTAGAATAGGCTTCTTTTACAAACACATGCAGAAAGAGACATGTTTGGTTAGTCTAGAAAGCAGGTAAAACAAAAGCAAAAAATAAACAAATACATAAATAAACAACAGGCAGAAAATATGGTGAAATTAAACGGCAGTGACGGCTTTTCTTTCTATAGATTGCTTTTGAAAACACTATCGGTTGGGTTTAGGGAAGAGGGTGGTTGGGTCAGTCGACAGCAAGCTGGCCTGGTCGGCCCTCTGGTGGATTTACGCGAGAAAAGGGTCGCACGAGAGGAATTTGTGGTCATCAAAAAGCACACACAGCGGCCTCTAGTGGATTTTCAAAAACAAAAACGGAGAGCGGACATATCTCCGGTTACGTATTTCACTGTGCCCAGAAATGTAGACATGGGCACTTATCCGCAATGAGCCTGGGTTGAATTTAAATGTGTACAGCCTTCATGATCATTTAAAATGATTTTTTTTTCCAAATGTTGGGGTCATTTTAGGAAAAAGTCACAAAACTTTAAGGTAAAAAACAAAACATTGTTCAATTTTTTTATGCTAATAAAATGCTACCGCGGTTCATTTATGATGCATAAATCAACAAGAGGATAGATTTAAAGTACATTTTACTGACTTTATCAAGTGAACTTATTTTAATGTTACAGTAAATTAAAAACATGTTGACATAACCTATTAATATTATCATTTTTTTAAAGTAATAAATAATAATATTTCTCAATAGCCTACATAATTTTTTTTTCTCATATAAAGTTATATCATTTGGGGTTACAGTTTTACACAGTAATGAATAATACATTAGTTTTTTTTATCTGTCAGCTATATACTCAATCTCTAAACATTTATATGAAATTAAAATATATAAGCCTTGAAATATATATGCAGTGTCTTAAACAAATTACGGCAATTTTGCGTTTGGTTTAGATGTCTCATCAAGTTCTATTAGTGTATCTTTTTTTAATATTATTATTTTTTATTTCTCGTTTTATTACGAAAGAGTTCATAAGACTGTAGCTCCAGAAAAGCTTTTAAATGACCACTTTAGAATCAGAGACGCTTTATTCTCTTTTTCCCCCCTCGTAACCTGAACAATGCTTCTGTGCGGCTTTACTGTGTAAAGGTCTGTCCGATAGGGTTTAAGCCAACATGGCTGGCGTAATGAGCTGGGATGTTATCTGTCCCAACCAGAGAAGTAAATACCGCTCTTATCTTGAAATGTTTAGCCACATGGTTAAATCAATGCCAAAAGGGCAGGAATAAAAAAAATAAAAACTTGAACACACAAATCCAATGCACTTTCAACAGCCATGTAAAGCCAAAAACCCAGAGTTAGCAGTAATGCAAGGTCTTGTGTGTCAGGGTATTAAGCATATGGTTAATGCGTACAGAGATTTTAGAGGTTATAGCTTAACTTTTTCACTCTATTTTTGTCATTTAAGACACAATTCTTCTCCGTGATCTACTCAATCTATGTTGTGATCATCATTCCTATCCAAACAAATCCGATCCAATCCAGTTTTGACAAAAATTCAATATTTCTAGCTTTGCAAGTGTTGAAGCGTTAAGAAAAGAGCGTATACTGTAAAAATGCTGAGTTCCACACAATCCATTAAATTTGTCACAACACTAATTGATTAAGTTCACCTAATCTTTCATACAAATTTAAGTGGATTGAACACGAAACAATTAAGTTGTCCCAACAAAATCCTAAAAATTGTGTTGTTCCAACTAGTGCATAATTTGTGAATTGAGAGGTCCCAGAATAGATCGGGGTAACGGATCCGGCATATTACCCGAGGATGCAGAGGTGAGGTGTCGCGCATGAGGGGGTGTTTATGGCGGGGTGTTGGATGGCAGAGGGGTGTGGTGGGTGAAGGTGAAGAGCGGGGAAGGGGGTTGTCATGGACGAAGGTGAAAAGGGTTGGGGAGTCGCGGAAGAAAGTGAACAGTGGATGAGGGAGGAGGGTGGTTGAAGAGGGGGATCGGTATCAGATTTCAGAGAAATCCGGCGTGTTCCGGCACAAATTAAGCCCTGGTTTTAACTCATTTTAATTAAGTAGTTTGAACAGCCAACAAAAAATGTTTGGAGTGTATTAAGCTGTATATATCTGTTTTTTTATTATTATTATATGTACCGCAGAGGATATGTTCTTTCTGTTATGTTCAGATATTCATACCACAGAAAATTGTTGGGGTCCATGAAGGTTAAAATTAATGAATTATCATTAATTATCTTTCATTAATAATGCAAAGCATATCAGCCAATGTTGGAATTTTTCATGTTTGACGCAAATCTATAACATTAAAGGTGCCCTATATTGAAAATCTGGTTATACCAAGGCATAGTAGAATAATAAAAGATCAGTATATGAAAATGGCCATACTGTGAGCCTCAGACACCACTGTTTCCTTGTTTTCATGTAAATTCCACGAGTATAAAACCCCGGTGGACAATGTGCCGATCAGAAGACAAAACAAACTGTGACAAGACCCACAAGCCATGCCCTCCTCATTTGTATGTATGCCTTTAGGTCATTCATTTAGGTCATTCATCTGGACCTGACTAGTAGCAGTGTCATCAAGAGAGCAAGACTCATATGCAGCTCTGAGATCATAAAAAAAAAGCTCTGAAATCATTATTATGCACGCCTCAGGCTGCGTTTGATAAGCCAAACGCTTTCTAGTGATACAACAGTGATAATTTTCCTTCCGTCGTTATTTTAAGCATATATTTTACTTACTATGTGTGAGGGACTTTTATTTTGAAAACGCGAGCGCCAGTTTGTTTACTATGCGTTACTGGGAAACCGCAGCACGAGGCATGTTCAAACTTGTCCCAGGACGCAAAATGCGAGATTTACAGATCACACATCTTCACTCCGAAGAGGCATAAGGTATGTTTAGTTGCATCTTTTGTTCATTTATCATGTTTATTGTGAAGTTTGAGGCGTATGTTTTAACAAACACGTCTAAGTTAAACTGCTGAATCGTGTCAAATCACTCAGCTCAACTGTCATGTTCATACACAAGTTGATACTAAGTCCTGGCTGTGTTTTCTTTGACAATATAGCTTAAAAATACAACGCGATACTCCTCTATCACTCTCTTCTGTAAAGTTTAATTATAGTTTAGCCTTTATCCACAACATCTGGTGAGCAAAATAGGTTAATGTTACTCTGATTGGGTTTATTTTTTTTCTGTGCTCTGTTTGTGTGCGTGCGTGCGTGCGTGCGTGTATGTCAGTAAAAGCTCAGCAGTGCTCTAAAATATTCACGACACAAACCATATATGGTCAATCATGGGCCTTCTGATTCTAGGAGTATTTTATTGAGTAATACAAGAGCTTCTTAAACAATTAGAGAAGCTATAAACCTCCTATGTAGACATCAGAGAACTTATTAAACCAATATATGGGTTGTTGCCAGATCGGATATGTATGCGGCCAGAAGTTAACGAGAATTATTTATGTTATTTATTAAATTTCCCAGTTATTGTTATTTATTAACACCCACCCCAACCCTAAACCCAACCGTCACAGTACTTTAAAAACAGTAGTTGTACCGAGTATTGTTTATGCTATCTATTATATTACCCAATAAATAGCATTTTTTAATGCCTACCCCCACCCCAACCCTAAACCCAACCGTCACAGCACTGTAAAAATATTATTTATTGTTATACAGTGTCATTAAAAAAAAACACTGCTATATCAATGTGCATATCGCACATCCGGTCAGCCGCGTATCCAATCTAGACTTTACCCAATATATGGCACCTTTAATATACAAGCTGAATTTGCCATCAATGTCATTAAACATTAATGACGCTGTTAAAAATGATTTGACAGAGCAATGACACTTTTAACGAGACATTTTAATGACATATACAATTTGTTCCACTAAAAACATGATCAGCAAAATATTCATGACACATTATGAAACACAATTATAGTGCCTCATGACTAGGGCTGCTCGATTATGGGAAAAATCATAATCACGATTATTTTGGTCATTCAAAACGATATACAGCCAACGTAGACCAACCATGTTCCATACACTTTTCACTAATCAGCGCACGTAAATGACCAGTATTTTTTTTGGAAAGACAGGAAAAGTAGCGTCTACGCATGTGTACAGAAGATGATGGGTATTAACGGTGTTCCGTAAACGATTAAAATAGGGTTCCGTACAGGGCTCATAACTCCATTTCACTAGATTGTTTGAAGTCTTATTAAAAACCAATGTCAGAATATACTATTATTGTATTTGTAACTTGAAGTTAATGTTATATTTAATAACTTTTTATGAAAGTTTCAAATGAAATAACTTTACAATCATTTAATTTTATATCATGTTTATTTTATTAAAGCATGACAATTTAAAACATTAAATTTATGCAAATTAATGCTAACTTAAGTGACCTTTTATGAATATAAACATCACCACTGCACAAAGTTTATCCAAACGGCGTTTGCAGCCTGTCTCCCAGGCTCTCTCTCGTGTAGAGTTGCACCATGCAGTCATCACCCACAACTGATGTTAAAATATCCCCAATTCAAAGAATTTATTCAACAAAAGATACTCATAGATTCACATAGGTCAATTGGGTAAGCCATACTGTCCATAGTGTGTATGTGTGTAAATAAGTGTGTATAAATGTTTCCCAGTGTTGGGTTGGAGCTAGAAGGGCATCCGCTGCATAAAACATATGTTGGATAAGTTGGCGGTTCATTCCGCTGTGGCGACCCCAGAATAATAAAGAGACTAAGCCAAAAAGAAAATGAATGAATATTTCCCATTAATGTTATTTTATTAATGTCTACCCTCAGCACAACCCTAAATCCGTCAAAGTAACATGAAAACAGTAGTTGTATCGAGTATTATTTGTGTTATTTATCAAATTACCCCCTCCCCCCAAACTTTTTATTTTTTATTTTTTAACGTCTATCCCTACCCTAACCCTAAACCCAATCATCACAGTGCTGTAAAAATATTAATTATTGTTATACACTGTCATAAAAAAATATGTTATGTTGATGTGCATATCTGCGGCTGTATCCTATCTAGACTCTGCAGCTGTATCCTATCTAGTCACAAGCATGCATAAAATCTCATTCCCATTGTGTGTCATGTCATCATTATAAAGGTTTCATGACAGTGTTATGAACACCACGTTCAAGTAAAATGTTACACAAGATCAACTAGAATGCTCATGTTTGATACAATAACATATTTAGGTTTATTGTTTGTTTCAAAAGAACATAGCTAGTCAGTAGCCCTCAATAAACCCCAAATCCTCACATATTTGTTCATTTGCTTACAGCCACACGATTAACCAAAGCTCTTTCTAAGAAACAGAGCGTACGAATAGCAGACGTAATGGCACTGACCTCTCTTCGTATTGTTTTTGGGTGATAAAATGTTGGCTGATAAACGAGACCTAGTAATTGGATTATGATAAAAAGGTTCGCAGATCGTGGAATGAATGGCCATTTGAAATTGCATTAACGTTCCTGACGGGACTAGAAGGTAATGGTGAAAGCCCTGTCTATTCACACTTTTGTTCTAGCACTTGAGTCAAAGGGTGCACGTTAAAAAGGAAGACTTTCCTTGCTTATTGCTAATGTAATTATCTGTGTGACCACTGCATACATGAATTATGTAAAAGTGGCTGAATATTGTAAAAGCAGTTTCAGTGGCCTTTCGGAAAAAAGGAGGAGAGCATTACTGCTGAGTCCTTTTAGCTCTGGCGACTTCTTTGTACCTCATTATTGTGGCATAAAGGCTTTCATTTAGAACTTATTCTTCTTGTGATGGCCTTTTTTTGGCCTTTACAAATTTAGAATTTTTATTAGGCCAGCGATGAAATAACTTGCATGTCTCAATGACTTTTTAAATAGCGATGGAGGAAATGTATTGTCTGGGTATTGTGAATAATTTTAAACATTTCCTCGATGACCAAGCACATTTAGGCCATGATTTTAAAAAGTATGCATCCATAAACATTCATTGATTCATTTTCCTTCGGCTTACTCTCTTTAATCATCAGGGGTCGCCACAGTGGAATGAACCACCAACTTATTCAGCTTCTGTTTTACACAGCGGATGCCCTTCCAGCTGCAACCCAGTACCGGAAAACACCCATACACTTTCATTCACACACATACTTTCAATTCACCTATAGCATTGGACTGTGGAAACCGGAGCACCCGGAGGAAACTCACACCAACACAGGGAAAACATGCTAACTCCAAACAGAAATGCCAACTGGCCCAGCCTGGACTCGAACCAGCAACCTTCTTGCTGTGAGGCGACAGTGCTAACCTCTGCGCCAACATCCATAACAAATCTTTTTTGTTACTAGCTGATTTGCCAAATTTGTGTAAAATAGCATGCATTTTAAATAAGCAGTTTATTTATACATGCATGCAGATAGGTGTGCATGTATGCAAAATGCAGGATTGGTTTATGCAAATATATTATGCAAAATGATTTAGCAATACTAAACATCTTTTTACAAACCTGGACAGATTTTAGATGTTTCTGTATTAAGCAAGTTGAAGTATATGTTTATATATTTATTTGTATGTGTATATATACACTCAAGGCTGAAATTATTTATACAAATTCTGACTTTTTTTATTCAACCAGCAAATTGTTTTGTTTTTGTTTTTTATTTTGTTTTGTTACCAGAAATGACACGGGCTTCTCCCAAAAGATATACAAGGGGTATCATTGTGAAAAAAAATCTCTATTTTATTTACTTTTAAGCAAAAGGTGGCATGTCCAAAATTATTCATACCCTTCCCGATAATCAATAGAAAAGCCTTGGCTGTTATTGGGAATTACAGCATTTAAATGCTTCCTGTGATTGCTGACTAGCTTTTTGCATGTCTCCAATAGTTTTTTTGCACAGTCATCTTTAGCGATGAGCTCCGACTCTTTCAGGTTGGAGGTCTCCTTGCCATTACGATGATCTTTTAACTCCCTCCACAGATTCTCAATTGGATTTAAGTCAGGACTATGGCTGGGCCACTTCAAAACATTAATGTTTTTGTCTGCTAACTTTTTTTTCACCACTTTTGCTGTGTATTTTAGGTTGTTGTCGTGCTGAAATGTCCACTGGTGCCCAAGTTTTGTTTTGTTACGCCGACTCCCTGATGTTGTTCAAAGGAGCAATTGAACTGCCTTTTAAGAATTAGATTATAATAGTAAACAACTGTACACAAATACAAGATTTCCTAAGTAATATATTTAGCTTTATTTTTGGACCTTAGTAAATCAGATGTGCTGGTATTTGCAGTGTGTCTCACTTGGAATAATCATTACTGATGGACATTTACTGAGAGCTGTATTAAATATTCCAATAAGCTGCAATGGGACCAGCAGAAGGAGTGTTGTTTCATTTTTTTGCATGTCGCCCGTGTTTTTTTTGCCCATTCATCTTTAGCAATGCACTCCAACTCTTTCAGGTTGGAGAGTTTCCTTACCATCACTGTGATCTTTAGCTCCTACCACAGATTCTCAATTGGATTTAAGTCAGGGCTGTGGCTGGGCCACTGAAAAACGTTAATGTTTTTGACTTCCAACCAATTCTTCACCACTTTCGCTGTGTATTTTGGGTTGTTGTCGTGATGAAATGTCTACTGGTGGTGCCCAAGTCCAAGTTTCTCTGCCGACTGCCTAATGTTGTTCAAAGGAGCAATTGAACTGCCTTTTAATAATTAGATTATAATAGTAAACAACTGTACAACAATACAAGATTTCTTAAGCAATTAATGTAGCTTTATTTTTGGAGTAAATCAGATGTGCTGGGATTTGCAGTGTGTCTCTCTTGGAATAATCATTACTGATGGACATTTACTGAGAGCTCTGTTAAATATTCCCATAAGCTGCAATGGGATCAGCAGAAGGAGTGTTGTTTCATTTTTAATATCGACATTATTTACTTGATTTTTGATTACCTATTTGTTGAAAGCGCGCAGATGTTTCGCCCTCCTGAAGGCTGAACAGATGATCTGCTTCCTCGAGCTTGTTTTTTTTCTGCTCTGTACAGCTGGAGACAGAATGAAGAATGCGGTGGAGGGTGGAATCTACTTATTTATTTCAGCGGCTTTATTTGTATTTAATGCCATTTGCTTCATTGGATAATGAGAGATTTTATATTGTGTTGGATCTGTGATTGTGGACCTACCACTTTCAGTTATACCGCTGCTCATTCATTCCATTGAAATCCACTTTTTCTGCTTTTCTCAGAATATATATTTGCCTTATAGATTTTATGTTCCTTGAAGACTATGGATTCGTTCCAAAACCTAGTTATGTGCCAACCTAGAGACATTTAAAGGCATTGGAAACACATTCAGTGCTGTTCTGAATAAAATTATGCTGGCCTTTAAGACTCAGGGTTATTCTTATATAAATAGACATGATTCCAAATGCTTCCAACTCAACAAACGTGTTAAAATACAGTATTTACAAAAAAATGCAAGAATTCCTATTGAATGTAAATGTGTTGAAGCAGGGCTAGAACTAAACTCTGATGGGGATTGCAGACTAGTTCCTACTGGAGAGGCCTGCATTTAACAGTCATGAAGACTGGGCTTTATTTACTACCAGCGAGCCCCAACATGGCAGTCCTGCTCATTGCTGTTTACCTCTTCTCATGTACACTCACATCCAGTTGAGAGCCTGGCAAAGGCAACTCAAGGGACAAGGTGCCACACTAATGGATGTGGATGCTGTGTTGCATATGGCTTCAGAAAACTTCATTCATTTTCTTTTCGGCTTAGTCCCTTTATTAATCTGGGGTCGCCACAGCTGAATGAACCGCCAACTTATCCAGCATAAGTTTTACGCAGCGGATGCCCTTCCAGCTCCAACCCATCACTTGGAAACATCCATACACACTCATTCACACACGTACACTACGGCCAATTTAGCTTACCCAATTTACCTATATCGCATGTGTTTGGACTGTTGGGAAAACCGGCAAACCCGGAGGAAACCCACGCCAACACGGGGAGAGCATGCAAACTCCACACAGAAATGCCAACTATCCTAGCTAAGGCTCGAACCAGCGACCTTCTTGCTGTGAGGCGATTGTGCTACCCACTGCGCCACCGTGATGCCCCTTGTTATTGTTGTTAACTATATTGTTAATAATAAAACTTGTGACCATATTTAACCATTGGTTCTTGGGGAATGACATTCCACGTAATCTGACTGTAATGGCGCAACCGTGTTTGTTACTCGATTCCCTCAGACATATTTCAGACATGACAGTGTAGACTGTAACAGTGAGTCAGCTAACTACATTTTGCACCAGAGAGTGCATTTAAACTTGCTTTCTACTTTCTCTGGGGTTTGTTAACCAAGATTTCCTCTAGGCGGACAACTAGCGTTTGGGCATTTGGGAAAGGCACCTGTAACCTGCCTGTGGTTGCCTACCATTTCGGTACGCTCAATATATGCTTGTTACTGGAGACTAGCATGAAATTGCCAAGGTGGCAAGCCACCAGTGGAGCCTTGCAAATCAACCATTAGTTTACGGCCGAATTGTATTTGGTGTAAGCTTCAGGGAAAACAGCAGTTTACTGGATCCCACACGTTCGCCGTGCCTTTTTCCTCTGCTACTCGTGTTTGTTCTTCACACTGCTTGCCTTCCACCTGATCCTAGCATTAAAATGCTGACCCGAGTGGATGAATAATCACTTGGTGCCAATTATCTTACACACTTGCAGTTAATATTCACTCCCCTGTCTGTGCCCCTGCATGTTGCTTCCGATAAAAGCCGTGTTTGCTTAGCGTCTTTGGATATTCACACCTCCGTCACCCTCCTCCTCTTATACACAAAGCTGCACAAGAAGCCCAGAAAGGAGCTTCTTTCTACCTGAGCGTCTCCTCTAACAAGCGTATGCGAGCCGAGAAAGAAGGAAAAAAGCTGTAACATGTTGTTAACAATTACTCAGCGAATTATCGTGAATCTCATTAGACTCGAGCTGCACCTTTTAACCTTGTTAGCTGTGCCAGAATGAACACCGGCCCCAGAATGCATGTTGGGTAATTAAAGGTGGATCTGGTGGCAGCTAGGCCAAGATCTCGAAGCTGCAGTCGAAATTGAAATCCCGATTGCGCAGAGTGGCTCACAATAATGATACGGCATCTTAAAACAGGATAGAAATATGCTATTTTTGGGGGTATTTTTGTCGGATGAGGAGCCGCTTCAGCGGAGCCGTTGAAACATGCCGTTGAAACAGGCTTATCTGTGCAAAGGTTAATGAGGAGCGGTGTGGTGTTGGTAAGTAAGACACAACAAAAGCTCAGTCGTTCATATCAGCGAGCGCACATGCCGTGGAAGAGCTGCAGGCATCGCCAGGCACACTGGAAAACACTGATATGATTCCTGTCTCTCCAAAAGCATCTTCAGTTTGCTTAATTACTTTTCTGCTACTCCAAGTGTGCTGGTTTATGATGGAGCCATTATTGTTCCGTGACCGGTCTTGATGATAGCCATGATACGGGATTCAGCCGTTTTAAGTGCACGTGAAATGAGTTACGCAGTTTCCTAAGCAGAAAAATAGTTGTTTGTCTGTTTGCGTTAAGAACTGAAATGTTGTGCATTGAAACACAATGACAGCCAGCTAGAATGTATTTGATACTCATTCAATCATTTTCTTTTCGGCTTAGTCCCTTTATTAATCCGGGGTCACCACAGCGGAATGAACCGCCAACTTATTCAGCACGTTTTATGCAGCGGACGCCCTTCCAGCTGCAACCCATCTCTGGGAAACATCCATATACACTCATTCACACATGTACACTACAGCCAATTTAGCTTACCCAATTCACCCATATCGCATGTGTTTGGACTGTTGGGAAAACCGGCCAACCCGGAAGAAACCCACGCCAACATGGGAAGAACATGCAAACTCCACACAGAAATGCCAACTAACCTAGCTGAGGCTCGAACCAGTGACCTTCTTGCTGTGAGGAGACAGCACTACCTACTGCGCCACTGTGTCACCCTGGTATTTGATATTTAATGCAGTTTAAAACACCAATGACACAAAATGCTAGTATCTAATCAATGTCTAATTTAGTTTTGTTTAAGATTTTGTACACACAAGCTTTTTGTGTGTGTGTGTGTGTGTGTTCACTTTAAGACCAGTGTTATGCTAAAATTAGCTTGGAAGCTAATGTGCACACTAAATGTGTGTTATTAATTTGTGTTATCTTTGATGCTAATGCTAGTATACTCCAAAAAGTTGCTATTGTGAAATCTGAAGTCTAAATTTGTTTTCTTTACTTGTGCATCACGTTTTAGACAGCTAATTGGAGTATACTTGAATTAGCATTAAAGATAACACAAATTAAACAACACACGTTTACTGTAGAGTACTCATGTTTTAGCTTGGATGCTAATGTACACCTGAAAGTTGCTTCTATGAAATCTACACTAAATGTGTGCTGTTTAATTTGTGTTATCTTTGATGCTAAAGCATACTCCAAGTAGCTGTCTCTGACATCTACACCCTGCTGAAAAATCCAGCTTAAACCAGCCTAGGCTGGTTGGCTGGTTTTAGCTGGTTGATCAGCCTGGTTTTAGAGGGGTTTTGGCCATTTACAGGCCGGTTTCCAGCCATTTCCAGCCTGGTCTTAGCTGGTCAGGCTGGAAAATGACCAGCTAAAACCAGCTTGACCAGCTTGGTTTTAGCTGGACATAGCTGGTTTAGGCTGGGCTCCCAGCCTGACTAGGCTGATCAAGCTGGTTTTAGCTGGTTGTCTCTCAGCCTGACCAGCTAAGACCAGGCTGGAAATGGCTGGAAACCAGCCTGGAAGTGGCCAAAACCCCTCTAAAACCAGCCTGGTCGACCAGCTAAAACTAGCCAACCAGCCTAGGCTGGTTTAAGCTGGATTTTTCAGCAGGGCAGTAAATGCGTGTTGTTTAATTTGTGTTAGCTGTAATGCCAATGCTAGTATACACTAAACAGTTGCGTCTATGAAATCTAAATTCGTTCACATTTAGATTAATTGTAGTAATTTTTAAAAGTGTCTACTATAAAGACAAAACCGATGTTGCTTACTTATTTGTTAGCTTTGAGGCTTATGTTGGTTAAAATGTTGTTTTTTTTGTTAAGAAGTTGTTTAGTTGTGTTGGCTTTTGCTAATGTACTCTAAAAGTACTTCAAACACGTTTAATTGCTATTGTTTACTTATATTTGCTTTTAGGCTAATGCTAATATACTCCTAAAAGGTTTCTTTAATCACATGTTGGCTTAAGCTAATGCTATTATACTGCTAAAAGTTGCACACACAGTCAGTCTCTTAGGCTTACTATGCTTGTTTTGTTTGTTTTTTTGCTGTTTATCACTAATAAAATGGTCTCCAGAATGAGAGTGTCCCTCTCCTACTGTTAAACATTAACAAATAATTTGAATAGCTTTTAAAATGGCTAGTAAAGTTATGAATACCATATGCCTCAGGGAACGTCCTGTTTTAGTAGTAAATGCATGAGCACCGAGCTCCTCAGACACTTTCATTGGGTCTTAAAGGAGACACTGAGTTATTTCTTAACATAATGTCTAGCTGCTTCAGGGACCATGAGGTTATTGTTTATATGGTGCCGTAATAACCGCAAGGGAGAATTGTGGGTGATAAATTTGCGCCACACATTTTAAATAGGAAGAAAATTGGCATTTCGGTGTGCAAGGTTATCGTTTTAGGCGATCATGACTTGACAGTAACAATCCGACTCGAATTAAACCGTGAAACTAAAAGCGGATCCTGCATTATCGGGCCGAGGGAAGTGGGCTGTGCCGTGTCATACAGTCGGAGGAACTATATTGAGTTCGGGAAGGGTAAAATTAGAGTCATATGTGTCACAGGCAGGGACAGATTGCTGTAGCCCAAGCGTGTTGTTGGGTGTTTTTCATGCTTGGCAGTCGCCTGTGTATCGGCGGCCAGCAGGCGCGAGCAGAACGCTAATTGAAGCGGAGGAATTGGTGCGCGCATGCAAGGGTTCGTGTCTCAGTCCCAGTCCCTCCATCACTGCGCTCCCCTGGGGGGCGTGAAATTGTTTTGTGTGTCCCTGTCATCGCAGAGCTGCGAGCACTTTCTGTACGCACCCATTCCTACTCATTTACACTCTTGTACGCACTGTGTCATATGCCTACCAGGCATACATGGCTATCCGCCTTTGAGACTAGCCATAGCCCATTATGTGCACAGAGGGGGGGTAATATTGTCCTTTTTATCACCTTTAATTGAGCTGTGTGAAATAGGAGACTTCTGCATGTGGCCAGAATCAAGGTTAGAGCGATTATTAACAATTAAGGCCCTTTGGATCAACGGATACAGGCTATTTTTTTTTCTTTACACTTTAAAGACTAATTAAACAGGCTGATGGTGTTTTGAAAAATCAATTGTTTAAATAGTTTTTATGCACATTAATGAACATACTATGTAATACTGTACATGTGCTACAGGTCAAAAATTTGGATTTGTTTTTAAAGGAAATTACTTGTGGTCCGCATTTACAGTCTAATATAATCATTTTCTATTTTTAAGTGCACATTCAAAGCAGATATAATAATTATGATAATAATAATAGAAAAATAATAGTAATAAAATAATTTTGACTATAATTTCAGAATATTTATGAATTTTGGTTGAATTCGGTTAGGTTGTCTATATTGGTGCAAACTATTAACAGTGGTTCTTATAAAAGTAGAAAGCCGTTTTATATATATATATATATAGTGTGTGTGTTTGTGTTTATATACACTACCAGACAAAAGTCTTGTCGCCTTTTTTTTTTTGTTTTTAGGAACAACAAATATTAACTTGACTTCTAGTTGATCATTTGGAATCAGAAGTGGCTTATATGAAATGCAAAGGCTTCTAGAATATGCTTATTTTACCTAAATAAAATATGATCATGCCTTGATTTTGAATTATTTCATTAGGACAGTAAGGTCTGACTTTGCTTAGACAAAAGTCTTGTCACTTAACAGAAATAATGTCCAGTATAGAATATGTGGTCATGCTGCAGTGGAAACAGAATGAATATTGTGTCTGACTCCATCATGAGCTTGGAGGACTGCATCCATACATCTCTGCAATGACTCAAATCACTGATTAATAAAGTCATCTGGAATGGCAAAGAAAGCGTTCTTGCAGGACTGCAGTTCATCAAGATTCTTTAGATTCATCTTCAATGACCTCCTCCTTTGTCTTACCCCAGACATGCTCAATAATGTTCATGTCTGGTGAGTGGGCTGGCCAGTCCTGGAGCACCTTCTTTGCTTTCTTAAACTTTGATGTGGAGGCTGAAGTATGAGGAGGAGCGCTATCCTGCTGAAGAATTTGCCCTCTCCTGTGGTTTGTAATGTAATGGGCAGCACAAATGTCTTGATTACTCAGGCTGTTGATGTTGCAATCCACTCTGCAGATCTCTCGCACGCCCCCATACTGAATGTAACCCCAAACCATGATTTGTCCTTCACCAAACTTGACTGATCTCTGTGAAAATCTTGGCTCCATGTGGGTTCCAGTAGGTCTTCTGCAGTATTTGTGATGATTGGGATGCAGTTCAACAGATGATTCATCAGAAAAATCCACCTTCTGCCATTTTTCCATATGATCAACTAGAAGTCAAGTTATTATTTGTTGCTCTTACAATCAGTGGCGGCTGGTGATAAAAAAAATGGGGGGGGCGCAAACACCATAAATTTTTTTTTTTTTTTTTAAATCTAACTGTTGGTAATACAAGTGTAAAAGCCATTTATCAGGTAATGTATCAAAAAATAAAAAGATGACTAAAGCATAGAATAAATGCATCACAAACAAGTGAATTTTAGTTCAATTTGGGTTTATTATCAGTAATGAAGTAATCAAGATAATCAATAAACACACACACAATGTTGCCTAATCACTGGCCAGTAGCACTACTTAAAAATAAATTTAGCTCTCCTTTCTTTCTGGCTTGCAAATTTCTCAATGACCTTTTGGTTAAAGTCAGTCATCTCAGTCACCAGTCTCTTCTCTATTGACAGCATGGCCAATGCATTCAGCCTCTCTTGGGTCATGCTGTTTCTCAGAAAAGTTTTGACTCTTTTTAAAGTTGAGAAGCACCTCTCAGCTTCTGCTGTGGTCATAGGTGTAGTTACAAGAATCTTCAGGAGAGTTACAGTCTCTGAAAAGACTTCCTCAAGATTGTTCTCCATAAACAGCTGGAGTAGGTCCAAAGCACCACAACAGGCTCTGAACTCATCCTTTGAGTAGATGAGACTAAGCTCTGTCTTTAGCTTACTTCCATCGAGCACTGGATAAGCTTTCAGAGTCCTGCTAAGTGCATCTTCTGGAAATGCTACTGCATACTGCTCAAACCTGTCTGCCTGCAGCAATGTGGCACTAACCAGGTGGTCTGTGAAAGAGAACCTCTCCAGTGTGTGTGTCAGTATGGTATCACAGACCTAAAGGATAAAGACAAAAATGCTGTAATTATGACAGTGTCAATTTCAACTGCTACATTTAAAATGACCAGGTTGAGTTATAAAGGCAGACCAGTTGTAGTGTTAAAATTCATACTCAAAACTTCATAAACACGTTCATTCTTAGTAAACATGTCAAGCCCCACAAGAGGGAACAGAAGAATAACAAATCCTTTTAGATAATAGTTTAAAGACTATATGTTTAAGAAGATAAAGTCATTCAAATGCATTCACGTTTATCATAGTTTTATACAGCCCAATATTCCCAGCTTATAAACCAACAACACTTAGCTTCAAAATTCCTATCAACTATTTTTATATAATGCTTCTATAATGAGACACAGACTTCTATTTGAAAAGAGACCTGGTCATTGTATCATCATCATCATCTAAACAAGCCAATGTGCTTGCAACAAATTAAACTATTGTTTCATTTACCATCTGTGGGTAAATGTTTTTGGTGACTACAACATTACGTTCCAGCGTTATGGATGTGACATTTAGCAGTAAAAACTCAAAAAAAAATAATAAATAAAAATTCACATATAAAGTTTATATTAACTTTATATTTAAACATCTGTTTATATTTTCCAAAACTACTGACTGCATGGTTATAAGATCAGAAAAATAAACATGAGTTATGATGAGACCAAAAAAAAAGTCTGAGTTTGCAGTATGCAACATGCTTAGTAGAAATTCTGTCAATTAAACTGCACAACCCCCCAAAAAACAATGCTAATCAACAGGATAAGAGTTGGCTCTCTATAAAACAAACATGATTGATTTTATTTTATATTTTTGCATTTAAGAGGAAAAAGCTTTGTTATAGATGACACCTCTGCATTATGGATGCGACCGATGTGAAATTGTCATTTGTGCACTTTGGTAAATTAAATGGTTAAAAACATTGACGGAGACATTTGAGTATGTCTAAAGTACTGTAAAATACTTGCTTACGCGTAAAACATAGAAACAGTTTCTGTATTTTGTTGAAAACTACATTTTTTTCATGGCAAGGTTGACATTTGCATGGAATTGCTCTATTATTATTTTTATCTTAAAATCAAAGACAAGGGTATTTACAAGTTCCCATAGAAGGTAAATAAACGATGCAGTTTAGCTTGTTTGTAATGACTTATTTTGACTGAAATAAATACTCACTTCTGCTGCAATCCGTTCATGGACCTCTGGACTGAGGGACCGCCGCCTCTTCGGTTGAAAACCCCCTTCGCCACATTGGTCAACCAGGGAATGGAGAGAATTTCTGTAAAGGAAGAGGAAAGTGTATGAATAATAATAATAATAATAATAATAATAATAATAATAATAAATCCAAAACAAGAAATACAGCAACTACCTGATCTTCTGTATGTCCTGCTGAAATTGCTGGATGCTCACCCTGATGTGGACAGAATCAATGTCCTTCTTCTGGAGTTTGGCATAGAGGATGTCCACATGTGGCATGATGTTGTGGAAAAGTTGCAAGAAAAAATTAAAATCCTGATTCTCCAGCAGCATGGCAAAGGCTCCTGCCTCTCTGACAGCAACAGGGTCAAAGTCACCCGAGTCTCTAATAGTTTGAAAACAGCGGATGAGTTCCTCTCTATGCTCAAACACTGTATTGATGGCACGGCTGTGAAAATTCCACCTAACATTGCTTGATGTTGGTAGTCTATGGGCCACTACTTTGTCAAGGACGTCTGTGCGTTTGGGTGATCTTGAAAAAAAGCTGGCAAATCCTCCAAGGTCAGAAAAAAAAATTCTCACTTTGGATATGTTAGAAGTGGCCTGTTGCATTATTAGATTGAGTTGATGTGCATAGCAGTGGATGTAATGGGCATTTGGGTACACATCTTGGATTTTTTTTTGAACACCTGCAGTGGCACCCCTCATCACGCTGGCTCCATCATACGCTTGGGAGATGAGTTTGTTCTTTTGATCCTCAGGAAGGATGACAGAAAGACGTTCTTTAAGTACTGTGGAGATGGAATCAGCTGTACTTAAACGCAGAGGAATAAACTCAAAAAAATCTCTCCTGCACGTTGTTTTTTGAGTCAATGTACCTTAGCACAAGCACAAGTTGGCACTGTGTGGAAATATCGGTGGTCTCGTCGGCCTGGATTGAGAGAAATTCGCTGCTCTGTGCTTCTTGAATTATGTGTTCCCTCATAACAGACAACATACAGTCCAACAGCTCGTTCTGCACTGTCTTTGAAGTTCCCTTAAACACAGTTGCATTGTCGAGGTGTTCTTTTAAAACTCCGTCAAGGGAAGCAACAAAATCGACCAGGCCACGGAAGATCCCGGGGTTATCCGAGCTCTCGCTCTCATCATGGCCACGCAAAGCCAGCTCAAACGCACCACAAAATTTCACACAGTCTATTATTCTAGACAGGATGTGTCTATTTTTCGTAACCTCTTCATTGTGCCTTCTAATGCCAATCCTGTAGCCCTCATCTAGCTGTTGGGCAATGCTAAGTTTCCCAAAAAACTGGAGTCTCATAGCGTTGTCAAGATGGCTTCGGCTACTTTCATGACGCTTGCACTTTTCAGAAAGATGTTTTAAATCGCGAACCCCTGTTGTTGTCCACAACGTTTCGGTGCCAGGACTTTGAAACAGCAAACAAGGAAAACAGTAAAAGGCATGACTTACATCACAACCTGCCAGCCAACTCCGTTTGTCATAACAAGTGCTGGAAAAGCCCCGAGTGTACGCGCGCCCGCGATCACTTGACTGCTGGTGAATTTGCAAGGAAGGTCGATCTGGTCCAAGCTCCTTGATTCTTTTTTTTTCGTCATCCAAACGCCTCGTGAACGGATATCTTTGCAAAGATACAACGGAATTTTCCTTCATCTCGAGAAATTGCACTTGCTTCCACTTTGATTAATAGTCGTCAGTTAACTGAGGAGCTGCTGCTAAGTGAAAGGTCTAAGTGAGAATGGTCCAATCACATAAGGCCAATCATATAAAAACAAATATGATTCGTTCTAACAAACAAAATGGGCGGGTTCGGGGCGCTGAGTGCTGCGCCCCAAGGACAATTTAAAACAGACCAATTAGAGCTTATTGTCATATCACATGCATTGCAAAAGTTCGTGTACCTACATAGACACTCATTAGTCCGGCGCCCCGCACACATATGAAAAAAATATTGTTCATACATTTTTTTTATTTTCAATAAATGTCAGTATTACTAACCGTACAATGTTATCATTAAATCAATTTATTTTGTTAATATTTGTGATAATAAATATTAACATATTAAAGGGGCTAACTTGAAGGGGGGCGGCGCCCCAGCGCCCTCTATTGACCAGCCGCCACTGCTTACAATTGGGATAAACGACGAGACTATTGTCAGGTAGTGTAAATATCGGTTGTCGGACGGACGGACAGATAGACAGACAGACAGACAGACAAAAATGACATTATATAATTCATAAAAATAATTAAATACACGTTAACACAAATATAAAGAGATAATAGAATTATTTAAATTGTGGACTGCTTCCACAATCCAAATAATAATAATAATAATCAGGAAAAGCTGTTGATTAGAATAACAATTTTTTGTTTGTTTGTTTGTTTTTGTGTTTGTTTGTTTGTTTGTTTGTTTGTTTGTTTGTTTGTTTGTTGTTTTTGTGAGCAGTGAATCAGCATTTTAGACACCGAAGACTGGAATAATGATGTAATAATAAGGAATAAGACATTTTTTTAAATGTATTAAAATGGCTACATTACATATAATAATCTTTCACAGTATTGATATTTGCATTGTAGTTTTTATCAAAGGTATGTCTTGGTGAGGATAAAAATGGTTGATTATGCCAAATATGTAAAGATTTAAATCTTTAAATTCATTATGTTGGTCATGTAAGTTACCACAGAGTAAACAGCCTTGCAGCATTGTTGACATGTAATTTAGCCTGTGGATGTATATCAAGTATACTATATTAATAGTATGCATAGTATGGTAAAGACAATTCATTTAACCTGAAAGGTCCATTTAAAATGCATTCCTGGCCCATTGTGAGTTTTATATAACATTATTCTGTCAACTTTGCATTTTATGTTGCATAAATCACATTTGCATGCACCATAACTCATTCTGCACGTTTAACATTTTTCACTTGAAATCGGCCCTGCTGAAGCAAACAAGCAGTTTTTTGTAGCCCTGACACGGTTCCGAGCACAGCGAGGGCTGGGGCAGTCAGCTGGGGTGTGTGGGTGCAGCGGGAGGTTGGTGTGGTTGTTTGCTGGGTTTGCGTCTTTTTGGCCCGGGCCTGGCAGTGAGGGAGATGAATGGCCTCCTCCAACCGCCACACTAAGTAATACGCCGGATGATAAATCGCTGCTTTCATTGACACCAAAATTGGAATCATTGGGTCCAGGAACCAAAAAACTAGGAAGGGCCCTTCTGCTGGCACATAGTCATCTGTTAAAATGCCATACCTGAGGCCACACAGGGTAGTCCCTCCTCAGCCTCTCACTGAGATTAATGATGGGAAATGAGTCGGGGAATAGGGACCTTCTTAAGACACGGCCTCTCTGTGTTTATCTGGAGACCTGGCCTCTGAGAGAAAAAAAACTAAACTCTGGTTTTACACCTAAAAGGTTTGCTGGGGGTGTAAAAAAATAACCCTGGATGTTTATCTTTTTGTGTCATCAAAGGCGACATTGGTAGAATCGACAATTATAATGGCTAAGCTTGTTCCAAATTAGAAGTTTATTAATCAAATCCCAGTGTGCATGGATAATGCATTCAGTCTAAAGAGTTTTATAAATAATAGCACCGAAAAGTAACTTTTTTTAGTCTTTAACCCTTAACCTGCAAGTACTGTGTTATGTATTGACATTCAAGTCCATTTCCAGACTAGTACCGGGTTGTGCCTTCAGAACTGCCTTAATCCTTCGTGGCATAGATTCAACAAGGTACTGGAAATATTCCTCTGAGATTTTGCTCCATATTGACATGATAACATCATGCAGTTGCTGCAGATTTGTCGGCTGCACATCCATGATGCCAATCTCCCGTTTCACCACATCCCAACGGTGCTGTATTGGATTAAGATCTGGTGACTGTGGAGGCCATTTGAGTACAGTGAGCTCATTGTCATGTTCAAGAAACCAGCCTGAGATGATTCACGCTTTATGACATGGCACGTTATCCTGCTGGAAGTCATAAGAAGATGGGTACACTGTGGTCATAAAGAGATGGACATGGTCAGCAACAATACTGAGGTAGGCTGTGGTGTTGACATTATGCTCAATTGGTACTAATGGGCCCAAAGTGTGCCAAGAAAATATCCCCCACACCATTACACCACCACTACCAGCCTGAACCATTGATACAAGGCAGGATGGATGCATGCTTTCATGTTGTTGACGCAAAATTCTGACCCGACCATCCGAATGTGGCAGCAGAAATCGAGACTCATCAGACCAGACAACGTTTTTCCAATCTTCTATTGTCCAGTTTTGGTGAGCCTGCGTGAATTGTAGCCTCAGTCTCCTGTTCTTAGCTGATTGGAGCGGCACCCGGTGTGGTCTTCTGCTGCTTTAGCCCATCCGCCTCAAGGTTGGACGTGTTGTGCGTTCAGACATGCGCTTCTGCAGACCTCGGTTGTAATGAGTGGCTATTTGTGTTACTGTTGCCTTTCTATCAGCTGGAACCAGTCTGGCCATTCTCCCCTGGCATCAACAAGGCATTAGTGCACACAGAACTGCTGCTCACTGGATATTTTCTCCTTTTCTGACCATTCTTTGTAAACCCTAGAGATGGTTGTGCGTGAAAATCTCAGTAGATCAGCAGTTTCTGAAATACTCAGACCAGCTCGTCTGGCACCAACAGCCATGCCACGTTCAAAGTCACTTAAATCCCCTTTCTTCCTCATTCTGATGCTCAGTTTGAACTGCAAAAGATCGTCTTGACCATGTCTACATGTCTAAATGCATTGAGCTGCTGACGTGATTGGCTGATTATAAAGTTGCGTTAACGAGCAGTTGGACAGGTGTACTTAATAAAGTGACCAGTGAGTGTACATTAAATAAAATAAATAATTTAATATATACATTACTGTAAATACACTGTGTTAGTTGGACTCGTATGATGAAACTACCACTCACTTTACAAGTGAAAAATATCCATTATTTTTTATGATTAAATATAGCATATAAGAAACAAGGCCATGGTGACTGTTTAGCATGTTTAACACCATGCTAATATGCTTTCTGAAATGTTCCGACTGAAAGAAATCACAATGAAAGCAAATTGATGTGTGCCGCCGTTACTGTGAAATGGAGTGACTGCAGTGTGAAGCACTTGTCAATGATTATGGACCCAATGTTAGGGAATGATGATTATTACTCATTTGCTACTGTTTTATGCGGAGGCTGCTCATTTGCATATTGTACCCAGGTGTGACAATCAGCGGAATGGGATTATCTCAGCAAACATGGAAATTCATGTAATTCAATTTCTCCTAACAAAACATCCCCGTTGGAAATGTGACTTTTGCCGTTTCAGAAACCACTGCAATAGTGAGTCGTTTTGCAAACTCATTTAAAATGTCATTTCTTTTGCTTTTTTTATATAGCCTCATTGAACAAATCTACAATGTCTACTTTTATGAATGTAAATATTTCTGTTATGGTGCTGTTTTGTGACAGAAGGGCTTACTGGAGCTTCATTCGTTGTTTTTGTTCTCCTTTAAAGGTGCAGTGTGTAAATTTGACACCCTGTGGTTGAACTAGGTATTGCACGCCTGGTTCAAAACACACGCAAGCGCAGGTTGCCAGATTGATGACACTAACAGCAGTGTGCCTGACTGTCAAGCCGAAAGGCTGATTTAAATTGTGTTCTAAATAAAAGCAACGGCAAGCAATTGAAGGAATATTTTCCATATTAAAAGGTGTGTTTGTTCTAACCAACACCTGAAATTTATATTTTAGAAACCGCTTCTGTTTCTTGCAGCTGAACAACAGGATAAACTGACAATGATCACCTCAGGTTCACCTCATGCGCTTTATTTAGTGTTAAATGCTAATAATGTGAATTTGAATACCATTTTGCATGACATTTATTGCCATACTACTGAAGTCTTAGAAAAAGTCTTAGTCTTAGAAAAATAAGCCTTTGATATTGACTTCAGAGCTGTGACTCAGTGCAAACCAACACATATTAGTGATTCAGCATGTAAATTTAATAATGTTAAAGAGGTTTAATATGTATTAATTAGATTATAAACCTTACCATTTCGCTAGAGTGCAGCGAGTGCACTATTCTGTGCTTCTGAATGGCTGTATTTAAATTTATTTTGTGTTTCGTCTGGTGCAAACATCCCATTTGCTTATCACTACGTATCACGTAGTGTGGTGTTAGGACACGGTGTTACAATATAACCTGCTCACCTAATGTTTACTTTCGTAAGATTTATATTATTTGCTAATTAATAACCACCTCATGTGAAACTTGAAATCGGCGTCTCATTTCGAAGGCTACTACTGTCCACTGGAGGTCGCATTACGATCACGCATACTTTGAGAGCCTTATAATATAATGAATAATTATAATGAAATATAAATGGCTAAACTGGCATTGGGCGGGTTAAATGATCAAAACAAAGTCCGTTCCGGTACAAAATGCACATTTACAAAGCAGAATATCTGACTTCAGCATTGTTTTTCAGATAAACTAGAATGTTCACTTGGCATGTTTCTGAAATATCTGCAAATATATTATGGTATTTTTATGCTTTAGAAGAGTCAAAAACTTAAATGCAGCACCTTTAATGAATGAATATAATCCTTATTTCTGCTTTTATTGTTTGCTAAACAGTGGTGACTGTTTAGCTTATTTAACACCATGTTAATGTGCTTTCTGAAATGTTCAGAATAAAAGAAAGCACAGTGAAAGCTTTTCTTAAAGGTGTCCTTTTATGCCCCTTTTTATAAGATAAAATAAGTCTCTGGTGTCCCTAGAGTGTGTATGTGAAGTTTCAGCTCAAAATACCACACAAATAATGTTTTATAACTCTTTGAAACTGCCCCTTTTTGGCTTTGCTCCTAATCGTGCCGTTTTGGTGACTGGCGCATTAAATTCAAATGAGATCGTCAAAAGAGGGCGGAGCATATATATGCATCAGCACAGTGGCTGCTTCTCACTCAAGGCTGTTTATGCTAATGAGGGAGAGATAGTCACTAATGGGCGGGGCTTTCCCCCTCTGATGACAAGTACAATGGGGGATGTTTAGTGGAAAAAGTACAGCAAAACAAGATATTCATATTTAGAGTAGCAAATAAGAGCTCTCAAATGCCCTTAAGAGAAATACTTTTATATTATACATTTATATATATTTATTTTTATTTATATATTATACATTAACATATGGTTTACACTGTGGCTCAGTGGTTAGCAGTGTCACTTCACAGCAAGAAGATCACTGGTTTGAGTCCCAGTTGGCGTTTCTGTGTGGAGTTTGCATGAAGTTCTCCCTGTGTTGGCGTGGGTTTCCTCCGGGTGCTCCGGTTTCCCCCACAGTCTAAAGACATGTGCTATAGGTGAATTGAATAAAGTAAATTGGCCGTAGTGAATGAGTGTGTGTAAATGTGAGTGTATGGGTGATTCCCAGTGCTGGGTTGCAGCTGGAAGGGCATCTGCTGTGTAAAACATATACTGGAATAGTTGGCGGTTCATTCTGCTGTGGTGACCCCAGATGAATAAAGGGATTAAGCCGAAGGAAAATGAATGAACGAACATTTATATATTGTATTAACACATGAATACCGGGTGTAAACAATAAGACATGTCTGCTCATCAATAGTGTTTAATGGAACTTAGTATTTGGTGTTATCTAAATCTGGTGTTTATTGACTGAACACTAGTCTTTTATTTTAATGGCAGGTTGTAGAGGAGTGATCGTTTGTTGGCGAAGCAGTATAAATTCTCTTATTTTTTTTTCTTATCATACTCCCATGGGAGGAATAGAAGTGCAGACCACCATAAATCAGACTGTTCCGGGGTTAAAGAGACCACTGACTACATTTATAGAGGTCAAATAGAGAGAGACAGGAGAGGAAATGTCCTCTGCGCTGGAAAAAAGTGATGTTGCTGTGGAGTGACACTGCCTATGGGACATCCACACATGTGCCTTTTGTGTAGCATTTAATTGGATATGAATATCGTTCCTGTTGAAATCCATGGTCGGCTTACACTGGAAATGGTATTGTTCTCTACTGTGTGCATAAAGAATTGTTGATAACACTTTGGTTTAGGTTGTGCTATTAACTATTGGGTTATTACCAGCTTATTAAGATTTTAACTGTTCATTAGAATGATCTTATTCTGTGTCCATAATTCTTTCCAAAACCTAAACCCAACTTCTACCTTACTAGTTATTAATAAACAGCTAATTAGTAGTTTATTAAGCTAGTAGTGTTAGTTAATAGTTTGTTAGTACTGTGAATTGTGACCTAATCTAATCTGTTTCTGAAATGTCTACAAGGACAGGCTTGTTCACTTGTTCACCAGTTGTCAGTGTTGCAGTTTTTGTCTTCGCGAATCCCCCAGAGGCAGCTGTGTACGCTTTTTCAGATCTCAGATTCCTCTCACGAGTACCATTCGCGTCTGCTGTTCTCGAGTAAATCCACCAAAGGCTGCTGTCGACTGATACCCCCACCCACCCCCTTCTCTAAACCCAACTGATAGTGTTTTAAAAAGCACCAATTGACCCGATCGCCCCCTTCCTATTTTGTTTTACCTGCTTTTTGGAACCGTTCTTTGCCAGACCCCAACCCCATCATCGTTCAAATCCTCCAACGTACATGCCGAGCTACTGGGCAAACTAGGAACAGCGGTAAAGCCATGCACATGGAGGTAAGCAATCAGCTGGTAAGCGCCAAAAGGAACCAAAACCATCGACGGTGTCATACCGCCCCGTAGCGTTCGTTTCAAAGACGAAATGCAGCCAGACATGCCTCACACTCTCCAGAAATGTTGCAAAAAATGACTTGTTGCTTGTGTAAACTACTTAATATGAGTTGACACGACACAATTCTTACTTTTTTTTTTGGGTGGGGTGAGGCAACTTAATTGTTTTATGTTTAATCCACTTAAATTTATCAAAATGATTAAGCTTACTTATTAGATTTGTGTTGAGACAACATGAAGGATTTTGTGGAACCCAGTATTTTTTACAATGTACCTTAAAAATTACATTTTGAAATTTTACTTTTGTACCTTTAAGGTACTGTGAGGTACAAATTTCTACTTTTTATTAGGGCTGGGCGATTAATCGAAAAGTAATCGAAATTGACATTCAGAACCTATAATCGATCAAATTTTGCAGGACGATTTTTTTCAGTTACTTTCCCTACCTCATGTGGAGTCATGTGACACCCTCTGTTAAAGGCTGACCACTTTGCAGCCACATCTGATCACTGGTCAAGTAGGAAGATAGACCCAATCTTGAGCCTTATTTAGCACTACATATAGAAGAGATACTGCTTTTTTTTCTAAAGGGATGTCCCGATCAGGTTTTTTTTCCCCTCGAGTCCGAGTCATAGGATTTTGAGTATCTGCCGATACCGAAACCCGATACTTCTATAACATATAAAAAAAAAAAACCTAAAGAGCGAAGAAACAGATCCAGGATGTTCCTTATTTTTTATGTAATTCACCTTATTTTACAATTCAACGACTCTGTTAGCAAACAGAGCACTTCTATGAGGTAGCTTAAACAATCAAGTAATAAATAACATCAATTCTTTACTTTTGGACTTTAGTGCAACAGTAAATCTAAAACATGTAAAACAAAGAGCACCTCAACTTCAAATACCCGGCAGGCAATCCCAAGTGTACATATCTCATCATCAACTTAATAACACCTCCAGACCACAGACATACTCGCGTTTTCCACTTCAAGCTGCTTCCGTGTTCTACTTTGCCGACATTTAACCAATAGCGTCTCTGCAACAAATTGATGCCGCACATGTTGCTGTTTCTGTGTGAAGTCAAGAAAGATCTCTGTGTCACCGCATTCTGATGGAGTCTGAAACCATGTGATCGGGCCTGATTTCCCATCAGATGATCAAATCTGGACTTTAAAATGCTTTAAATATGAAAAACATTGAAAATTATTAGTTACTTTTCCAACAGTATAAGTTATAAATATTCACTTTTTTATACTGTTGGCTTTAGGCAATGTGTGTTTTAATTTCAGTTGCTCAATGTTGATGTTTAATAATTAATCATAGATAGTAGATCAAGTAATGCACCCTTCATTCAAAAATCTCCCACCTGTAATATGTGAGCATATTTACTGTACAAAACCTGTCAGTGAACTATGAGGACAAAAAGTAAATAAATAAAATAATAATTTATTAATGATAATCGAGATCAATTAATCGAGATTTAGATTTTAGACCAAATCGCCCAGCCCTACTTTTTATTTATTAATATTTACCTTGTATATTTACCTTAAATATATGGCCCTGTAAGGTACAAAAGTGTACTTTTTGAAACTACCACCACAGTGAGAGGTTTTGTATACCTTTATTTATGAGAGTGTACTGGCTTTCACAGACAAACAAGGAAGTTTCATAACATTTATAGTTGATCGTACAAGTTTTATAATGTAAGGCGGCTTGGTGGCTCAGTGGCACAGCAAGAAGGTCACTGGTTTGAGTCCCGGCTGCGTCAGTTGGCATTTCTGTATGGAGTTTGCCTGTTCTCCCTGTGTAAGCGTGGGTTTCCTCTGGGTGCTCCGGTTTCCCCCACATTCCAAAGACATTCGCTATATGGGAATTCAATTAACTAAATATGCTGTAGTGTATGAGTGTGTGTGAATGAGCGAGTTTATAGGTACCCCAGTACAAAGGGCATCTGCTGCATAAAAAAAAAAAGAAATATGCTGGAATAGTTGGCGGTTCATTCCGCTGTGGCAACCTTTTGACTAATAAAAGGCTAAGCCAAAGGAAAAATGAATGAAGTTGTATAATGTTTATTGCTTTAAAAACAAGCTGTATATGTATTAGCAATATAAATATTGATTAATACATGAAAAGTCTTTCATATAGCTCTTTTAAAAAGAAACCAAAAATCCTGGACTGGATTTAATCCAATGGAAATTGACTAGATTGTGAAAAAAAGCTGTTTATTTTTCTTTGAAGGAGCGTACACTGATGAGTCTTGCACAATAAGATTAGGAACGTGTATTAAGAAGGGTCAATTTCACGTGGATTTAATTCCCTCTGCGTTTATGCAGATCCTGTTGTGGAACCAAGCGGGATGCAGCGAATTAATATCAGATGATGTGGATTTGAGGACGAAAAAAGCCACCGCTGAAAATTAGAGCCTGCATCTCGTCTGCTTCGGTATCCTAAAGCTAACAAAATGCAAAACACCAAATACCACCGAAAAAAAAACAGCACTAAAAACAGAAGCCATCCAAAGATCCATGTTTATTTCATCGGGCCGCGCTATTCGCTATAATTTGCTGATTGTGAGTGGCCTTAAGATTCATCTTGCTTTTGAATGCAATTACGGCAACTTGTCCAGAAGCATTTGCGCACACACTCCTTTTCCCAGCTCTGCCGGAAAGCAACAACAGCATCTCTTCATGACCCTGAGCTTAAAATACCAGCTTGTTGCGACAAACCAAAACTAAGTGTGCCCTCGAGAGTGTGTTTCTGATCCGTGTGCAGGCGTGATGCGTGGAAACAGAGAGCTCTTCACGTGGTTTCACTCTTCTTAATGTAGCCCAATGATTTGAGGACTTCTGAAAATAGCGCTTTTGCTTTCAAAGGAAGACGGAGATAAGAGCAAACATAAGTCAGGTGTTCCACAATCAAAGTGAAAGAACTGTAGAAAATGAGGCCCTTTGCTCTTCTTCAGGCTCCGCTAATGGCTCCGCGCCGCTCTATGACTGCTGATGACTTCCAAAAACACATTTAGACATCATAAGGGCTTTGATATCAGCAGAAAAAAACGCCGGCGCGATAATTTGCCAATATTATCATTGAAGGACTAGCATTTTAGCTTGTTTTAAATTCCACTACAGCACATTTCGGGTGGCTGAGTTTAGAGACATCATGCGACTAAGACATTATGAAGTGCATTACGAAGCATTAGGGGATTGTTATAACCTAATAGCAACCTGTGTGTTTTGAAACGCAAACGTGGGCTTTTTTCGAGCAAACTTTAATGTGTTTTGCATCAAGAATCGGTCCCGAAGGAAAGAACAGAGAAAGCCTTTTAACATGTCTTCATATAGAGCTGCTGCGGTTATATTATTCAGAAGACACTGGCTAAATCTGTCTTGGTTTTTCATGGTTTTTGCTTGAGTGATACTGGAGTGTGATTTAGTTGGATTTGACTCTATATTAAATTACGCAATGAGATCTTGCTCTTTTAACTTCAAGGCAGTTTAGCTTGAGTGACTGAACCAATTGGAATTTTGGAAATTGTGAATGTTTTTATTTTATGTATTATTTATATATTTTGTTTATTATTATTATTATTATTATTATTATATTTATTTTATTTTATTAATATTTATTTTTATTTTATTTTATTAATATTTATTTAATTTTTGAATATATATTTTAGATTTTATTTATTTTAATTTAATTTTATTTTATTTTATTATTTATATTTATTATTATTAATATTATTTTTATTATAATTTTTTATTTATTCTTGTTATTATATTATTTATTTATTTATTTTTATTTTATTATTTATGTATTTTATTTTTATTAATTTAATTTTATTTTTAAATTAAATTTCTTTATCATTTTAGTTTTTTATTTCATTTTTATTTGTGTTATTATTATTACTATATATACATATATACTTTATATACTATATATATATATATTTGTGTGTATATATATGTGTGTATATATATATATATATATATATATATATATATATATATATATATTTTTTTTTTTTTTTTTTATTATTGTTATTTTAGCATTTATTTATTTATTTTTAATTAAATTTTATTATTTTTATATTTTATTTATTTATTTATTTTATGTTATTTATATTATTTAAAAAATTATTTATTTATTTACATTTTTTATTTTATTATTATTATTATTATTATTATTATTATTATTATTATTATTATTATTTAATTAATTTTTTTTTTTCAAATTTTTCAATTTTTATTTCAATGGCATGACTGGCAAATTCCTTATTATTAAATGCCATGCTATTTAGTAAAAAAAAACATAATTTAATTAAAATATAAAGTCATGAAAATCGATATTCATTTTTAAGATTGTCAAAAGATTTTATTTTCCAATGATACAAATTAATAGTGTGTAAGATTCTATTTAAATGACAGCAAAGCTCATCTAAAAAAGGGAACGGCCGTGAAAAAATAAATACAAAAAAAAAGTTCCGCCATCTTGTGGATGTGTATCTGAAATGTACAACAAAACACACCCTACGTAATGTATTTCTGATGGACAGCAATGTAGACAGCGCCTTCTAGTGTATTTGTCATCTAAAAAATAAAATACGTTGCTCGGGGAACGTTCAGTTGAACGTTTTGCAAAAATATAGGCTGAGGCATGTATTTCCAATGAACCTAGGCTGAATTGAACAGCCTCCGAGCTCACAAAAAGTCTATAAATGGTTATTGATCATTGTTAAATTCCAATTCCCCTTACGGAGAAAAGGAGTAAGATTTTACTTCCAAAACCCAGCTGTAGCACTCTATATGTTATGACTTGCTGCCTGATTCTTTCAGGGATGCTAACAATCGAGATGACAAAGCTGGAATGATTATCGTCTGTGTTTTAGACCTTGCACAGATTCATGGTTCAGATGCTGGTGTATTTCACACACCTGATGCCCCATTTGCTGAGGCATTCAGGTGAATTAGTGAATAAAACCACTGCGCTTTTAGTGTACACTGTTATTACTTCCTTCAGCCTCACCGCACAAACAGATGCCATTTGGTCATCCTTATATAAGGCCATATATTGAAATCTGTTATAATTAGCATTGTTTTAATGTCTCAAAACTGTCTTTTTGAGGAGCAGTAGGTCTAAAAAAAAGTGTAGAAGGATAGTTATGCAGCTCTTTTTGATAAAATTCTACTTATTAGTGAGTAGTGTACTTAAACAGGACTAAAATTAATGTCTTAGGGATAAAGTACAAGTATTTCTGTTTCCCTAAATGTTTCAGACGTACTCCAGTAAAATCACTTGGACATTAGCATGTTTCCTGTCTCCTAAACGTGATTCTGGCCTTTGATGAATGCATTAGGGATTATTTTTGTTGTTTTTAAAGGAAGCGGATTAATTTTTGTGAATGCCATAGCAATTTCAGATCCTCAATAACTTCTCGTTTACCCAGTCTTTTGCTTTTCCTCATGCAGATTTTCTTCAATTAATAATACAAGCACATTGGAAAGGTCATTTTTTTTCCCCAAACCTCTCTTGCTATGTCACGTTTTTGTACATCGTGGAAAGTAGAGATATAGCAGCACGATATATTCGATGAAAAAAAAATTATTAAAAGAAATACCTTTTAAAGACCTTCTAGTTATTATAAAGTAAACAATTCAAAATATTTTTTTCAGCTGATTAATTTAATGGTACAATGTATGTAATTTTATTGTGAGAAACTGCTGTATAATGTAAAAAAATTAATAATTTACTGTAAATGGCATTCTCAAAAGATTTTAAGATATTAAATTTGATTATATTTTATCAAATCCATTACTATTTTTATTATCATTATTATTGTTATCATTCATTTTCCTTCGGCTTATTCCCTTTATTAATCAGGGGTCGTCACCCAGTACTGGGAAACATCCATACACACTTATTCACACTCATACACTACAGCCAATTTAGTTTATTCAATTCACCTATAGCGCATGTGTTTGGACTGTGGGGGAAACCGGAGCACCCGGAGGAAACCTGTGCCAACATGGGGGGAACATGCTAACTCCACACAGAAATGCCAACTGGCCCAGCCGGGACTCGAATCAGTGACCTTCTTGCTGTCAGGCGACAGTGCTAACCACTGAGCTATCGTGTCGCCTTTATCGATACAATGTAGGGAAGCTCAAAATAACCGTTAACCGAAATTAAGTTTGTAACCAATTAATGATATCAGTTAAACGATTACAAATATTATTTTATGTATTTTAAAAGTGTGGCAGCATAAGGGGCCGATCACAGGGAACGAGCTGTTTGCGTTGAGAGTCGTATCTTTTGAATGGTTCACTAACAGCGGCGAGTGTTTTATGCGCTGCTTTTGCGCCTTGCGTTTTTGCTGTTGAGCACTGTGTGCTCACTGTTGAAATAAAAGGCAGCTCTGAGCTAAAAAAAAACTCGTTACGACACTCGCGTCTTTTTCATTATTTAATCAAATCAGCAGAGGCGGGGTTTCTTTTGAGGAGACAGCAGTGTTTGTGTTGACTTGTGGTCGCTGTTTCGAGTTATCCAGAGCTGTATGACTTTACAAATCTTGAATATCACAATGCTATAAAAATTACAATTACAACAACATGGACAGCAACACTCGCACGCAATACCTTACTGATTCAGTCGTTTCCTAGTGACCTAAAAAAAGTGCACTGTACGTCTGTTTTTCTTGTCATCAAAAAGGCAGTGAGGTGCGCCTTGCGTTTTTGAAACGGCAAGGTGTGTTCGGTGTGTTCAGTCCCTAAATGTGAAACACATATTGATTAACTCGCAGAATGGTAACACGTGCAACCACACGTGCCTACGACGCGTTTGTCAACTAAACAAAATGAAAGAAGAATAGCCTAATGCAGTTTGACACAGACAAGTTGCCAAACCAGCGCTGATGCTGATCACCTCTGTCCTGGATCTGCATCATAAACTCAACAAATAGGCTGTAGTTTTAATAATTTAGTGTACAACCAACAAACCAACCTTTTTTCCTTTTGGAAAATTACAGTTATTAATAATTCTTATATAATATAAAGTTTTAAAATAGCCTACATAATCTACAAATCAAACAAATCCAATTTTTTTTAATTTTTTTTTGCATAATGAATAACTGCACAAAACTGAGGCTTTCACTTTATAGCTTCAAACATGTATGCAAATGAATGCAATATCATATGTAAACAACAAAACTGTTATACGCTATAGTAGTCGACATTTTACAAAAAGGAAATAAGTCATATTCATTAGACATCATCTTTAAACTAATGACTGCTATTTAACATGTTGACAGAGGTTTTGTGATATAAAAATAACAGTGGAGCATTAATTAAATACACATTTTCTGTGGAATGATCTATTTTTATCAATATTTTTTATTTGTCGGAAGAAAAAACATTGGAAAAAAATTAAACAGGATTCCTTAAACAGGATTCAGTCAGTGTTTTCGTTTAACTGAAAAAAATCTAGTGCAGGCCTATTTATTTTATTCTTTTTATTTAGTTTCTTTTGTTTTCCATGCTATTGGACAACAATTCAGGTGCGTGAAGATGCTCTGTTGTTGTTCTGTGTGCTGTTGTACACATGTTAAAATAAATTGGTATTTTAAAATGCAACATTTAATATGTCAGACCAAATAGACACGTCATTTTTTTTTGTATTAAATAATAATTGAATATTAATCTGAGCAGTTAACAGTTAATATTCGGTAAACGAGTGGCGATTGGCAAAATTAACCAAAATGAGCATCCCTAGTACAATGTATTTAATTTTATTGTAACAAAATGCTGTATAATTAATATTAAAAACTAATATTTTACTATAATAATCGTCAAAATAATTTCCAAAATTTTAAATATCAGGTTTGATAATTTTTTTTATTAATTTATTCCTATTTTTATAATTATTAATGTTTTCTCTTGGTTGCTATTGTAACATGAACATCCAAAATATCTCATAATGACAGCTGTCACTGTATTTATTTATTTATTTATATTTGGACGCACTACTTTGTTATTCATGCAGATTTTTTTGTTACAGTTTCCCTAATTATTATTTATTTATTATTATTTTTATGACTTAAGAAGCCACAAGTCTCCCAGTTTCTCTCTGGTCTTTATTACGCAGGCATCTACATACAGTAGAGTATATGGGCCGCCCCATAATTTAAAAGTCTCAATGTATCAACATCAAACACTTCTTTTAATTGACTCAGAAACGCACTTAGCGCACTGCATGCCATTGGAAATGGGATATTATGAACTGTCAGTTTGCATTTATCGCAATTCTGCTCTGGGATTGGGAAAAGGAAAGGAAAACAGGAGTCGGGCTGGAGAGAGCCAGCAACTGCGGAGCGAGTGACCGTTTAAACACTTTATCTGTGCTCTAAACACACACTCACTCAACGCACACACACACACACATACACACACTTAGTCCATGTTTTGTCATCCGATACGCAACAATAATGCAGTTTTTACACCAAATGGTTTATTCTTTATCTCAAAACGATTAGCCCTCAGGGGTGACTCAGTGGGTCGCCTCACAGCAAGGTCACTGGTTCAAGTCTCAGCTAAGTCAGTTGGCATTTCTGTGTGGAGTTTGCATGTTCTCCCGGTGTTGGCGTGGGTTTTCTCTGGGTGCTTTGGTTTCCCCAACAGTCCAAACACATGCGCAATAGGTGAATTGAATAAAGTAAATTGGGTGTAGTGTGTGTGTGTGTGTGTGTGTGTGTGTGTGTGTGCGTGTGTGTGTGTGTGTGTGTGTGTGTGTGTGTGAATAAGTGTGGTATGGGTGTTTCCCAGTACTGGGTTGCAGCTGGAAGGGTATCCGCTGCATAAAACATATGCAGAGTAGTTGGCGGTTCATTCTGTTGTGGCGACGCCTAAAAAATAAGGGACTAAGCCGAAATAAAACGAATAAATGAATGATTAGTCCTCCTGTAAAATTGTAATTCTTTTTCAAATCTTTTCAGAGTGCTGAAAATAGAGATAAAACATTTCTTTAAATGTAATATAGTTTTAAAAACTAATTTCTAATAACTAATTTCTTTAGTCTTTGCCATGAAGATGTTGCATAATATTTTTCTATTTATATTTCTAGTCAAGGTGCTAGTATACAGCATAAAGTGCTAATTTAAAGGCTTAACTAGGATGATTAGGCAAGTCATTGGACAACAGTGATTTGTTCTGTAGTCAATCGAAACTACTAATATTCACCTTGTTTATTATCAAAAGTTACACTAATACATTTATTATTAATTAATTAATTACAAATGTAAGTGAAATTAAGTAATTGATTTAAAATGTAAGTGGATTTAACATAAAATAATTAAGTTGTCGCAAAAAAAATCTTAAGGGAACTAGTAATATTGACCTTTTTTATTATTAAAAAAACATTTATTTCTACAAACTAAAAAAATAACAACACTTTCTCCAGAAGAACATAAAATAGAAAATACAGTGGAAAGTCCTAGCTCCATTAAACACACTGTAAAAACAATGCTGGGTTCCACACAATCAGTTTGTGTTGGGAAAACATGAAGGAATTAAGTTAACCTAAAAACTGTACAAATTTAAGTGGATTGAACAAAAAACAAAAATCTTAAGGGGATTAATAATATTGACCTTTATTTATCAGAAAAAACTGCATTTATTACAGTCAAACTGAAAGAAAACACTTTCTCCAGAAGAAAGAATATAGAATAGACGGTGAAAATGTCTTTGCTCAATGCTGGGTTCCACACAATCGATTTGTGTTGGGAAAACATGAAAGAGTTAAGTTAGCACAATAATTTTATAATTAAATAATTAATGAATTAATTAATTACAAATGTACGTGGATTGAACATAAAACAATTAATTTGTCACAAAAAAAATCTTGAGTGGACTAATAATACTGACCGTTTTATTGTATTTAAAAAACTGCATTTATTTCAGCCAAACTAAAAGAAATGATGCTTTCTTCAGAAGAAAATAATGTAGAAAATATTGTGAAAATGTAATGTAACTGGATTGAACATAAAACAGTTGAGTTGTCGCAAAAACAAAACAAAAAGTTCTTAAGGGATTATTAATATTGACCTTTTTTATTTTTCAAAACTGCATTTTATTTTCAAACTCAAGAAATAACACTTTCTCCAGAAGAATGCCCTTGCATCAAAATGCCCTTGCTCCATTAAACCCTGTAAATCAATGCAGGGTTCCACACAATTGATTTGTGTTGGGAAAACATGAAGGAATTAAGTTAACCTAATAATTAGTACAAATTTAAGTGGATGGAACAGAAAACAATTGAGTTCTCGCAAAACAAAATGAAAATTGTCCTGTTTCAGCTCTATTTTAATACGTAGTTTGAACAGTAAATGTCATTTTTCAAAATTATTCGTCTCCTTAAGATTTTTTTGTGACAACTTATTTGTTTTATGTTCAATCCACATTACATTTGTAATCAATTACTTAATTTCACTTACATTTGCAGTGAAATGTTAGAACAACATGAAGGAATTACGTTAGCTTATTCGTTTTTATGAATGTAAGTGAATCGCTCAAAAAAACTCGAAAATTGTGTTGTTGCAGCTCATTTCGAGTAAGTAGTTTGAACAAACAGCGAACGCTATTTTTGGAGTACATCACTTGGGAAATATTCGTTCAGTCATTCATTCATTTTCCTCCAGCTTAGTCCCTTAATTATCAGGGGTCGCCACAGTGGAATGAACCGCCAACTTATCCAGCATATGTTTTACACAGCAGATGCCCTTCCAGATGCAACCCAGTATTGGAAAATGTATATAAATAAATAAGTATAAACATTTGACAGGAGGGCTAATATTTCTGCCTTGAACTGTACATTCCACGTCCTTTAATGGCAGAAAATGGGTTTTAAAGAGGTCAGGCGTTTTCCTCTGAGCGCATTAATAGTAGCCATTAACAAAATTAATCTGATCAAAGCATGAACTGGCTTATTTCTAAATTGTCTGTAATATCGTTGCCTGGCTAAACGCTGGGGGTATTGCACTATGGGAATGACGTCCTTCATAAAGTGTGTTTTATTTTTTATTTCTGTTCTCTCAGAGAGCAGGTCCCTGGCGAGCAGCGTCTGAAACTTATGACTAGCCATGTCTACAGACATCACGGCGCAACCAAAGCATGGCAGAATGACAGATCGTGCCTTCAATATGTACTGACAAACAAATTAGTGAGAAGATGCTTTGCGCTGCATAGCAGATGTGGTGGGCGCCGTGGTTCGGAACAGCCGTCAGAAAAAAAAACCCTAAAAAAAACGAAACAAGCACCCCATCTGGACCAGTGTAGCCCAGCGGCCCACTCATTCACTCATTCCAGCTCGACAACAGAGATAACACACACTGGAGAGACCGCTCACGTCATCACAACAAACGCTAATGATCGAGAGTGGCGCAGAGGAAATACAGTAGAGATAGTGTAGTCCTTGCAGATTTAAATATGTACTCATTAAACACACTTTTCACTAGTTTGTTTGTTTAGTAAACACATATCCAGCAGTTCACATGCATACATCACAACAGAATTGTGTCATTGTTTCTAAAAAGGAAAAACAAAGGTCACTTAATTCACGCTATAAACAAACCATTAAAGGGATAGTTCATCCAAAATGATACCATTTATTCTTCCTTTAAACCATTATGAGTTGTTAAATACACAAAAGGGGGGCAGCACGGTGGCTCAGTGGTTAGCACTGTCGCCTCAAAGCAAGAAGGTCACTGGGTCGAGTCTCGGCTGGGTCAGTTGGCATTTCTGCATCTCTGTGTGGAGTTTGCATGTTCTCCCTGTGTTGGAGTGGGTTTCCTCCGGGTGCTCCAGTTTTCCCCACAATCCAAAGACATGCGCTGTAGGTAAATTGGGTAAGCTAAATTGTTCGTAGTGTATGTGTGTATTTCCTGGTCCTCCAGGTTAGGGGTTGAGCGTTGGCCTAACAACTCACCTCAAAAAACTAGACGTTATGAAACACCAATAAGGTGAGGCTAAATATTAACTTCGATATAAATAGCCCTGGGAGCAAGCAGAGTAAGTAATATTTTCCATCACTTTGTTGTTAGTTTCATTCAGTCATAACTTTAAATTTGTGATTTTTTTTATTTAATTTCAGTTAACGTAAATGAAAATGAGCGATTCGCGCCGCAGGATGTCTTTTCACGTCTTTGCATTGACTTTACATGTAAATCACTCGCGCTTGATGCTTCAGTTACCCCCACAGTCTAAAGGCATGCTCTATAGGTAAATTGGCCAGAGTGTATGAGTGTGTGTGTTAATGAGTGTGTATGGGTGTTTCCCAATACTTTGTTGCGGCTGGAAGCCATCCGCTGTGTAAAACATATGCTGTAATAGTTGGCGGTTCGTTCTGCTGTGGCGACCTCTGAAATAGAGACTACGCCGAAGGAAAATGAATGAATGAAACACACAAAAGGAGATATTTTGAAGAATGCTTAAAACAGGCAACCATTGACTTCCATAGTATTTGTTCCATATTGATTCTTATGTATGGTGGCCGAGACAGAAATTGAGAAAACAGTAGTCTCACAAAGCTAGAAGGTCTGGGAAGTTTAGCCGCTTTGAATGGTCAAGGAACATCCATGATGCTATTTGACAACCCAGGCTCATTCTGAATATGTACCTCTATATAAATTTCGGGAGAGCGCCAAATACGTCCCAGGAGATACGTTTTTTTTTTGCAGTTTTTGTTTTCACGCCAGCTCTTTTTGCATAAATCCATCAGAGACCTCTGTAAACTGACTGACCCACCCTCCTCCTCCCCTAAACCCAACCGATAATGTTTTCAAAAGCACAGATTGACCTTGGCTACATAATTCGCGATCTCCAGAAATACGTTTTCCGAATGAGCCTGTGTTGCTATTCGATTGACAGGCTAACCAACCAGTCACAATCAACCAATTGGGTTTTGTGCCACGTCATGTTTAAAAGTGTGAAAATGTCAGCAAAATGACAGCCGAAATTTTTTATGATTAAGTGAGTTTTTTCCTTGAAACAAGCAAAATAATCTTATTTCGATGCGACAACAAATTTATGTTTGCTTACCTCATTGGCAGATTATTTTGCTTGTTTCAAGCGTAGACTTTAAAAGATATGGATGAAGTATTCATGATGTCACTCATAGGTTTCTGAAGAGCGTAAATGAAGCCACAAACGGGCGTGGTAAATCCAGGCATAACACTGTATGACAACGCTTTAGATGACTGTTCTAGAGCCTACAGTTAATCAATCTGTCAGATTCTGGAGTGCTTTACAGTTTTAAAGAAAATTATAAATGATAAATTACCTTAAATAAAACATTTATAGAAATGTTATATACAGTTGAGGTCAGAATTATTAGCCCCCCTGAATTTTTAACCACCGTTTATTATTCCCCCAATTTCTGTTTAATGGAGAGAAGATTTCTTCAACACACTTCTAAACATAATAGTTTTAATAACTCATCTCTAATAACTGATTTATTTTATCTTTGCCATGTTGACAGCACATAATATTTGACTAGATACTTTTTCAAGACACTTCTATACAGCTTAAAGTGACATTTAAAGGCTTAACTAGGTTAATTAGGTTAACTAGGCAGGTTAGGGTAATTAGGCAAGTTATTGTATAACAATGGTTTGTTCTGTAGACTATCGGAAAAAATATAGCTTAAAGGGGCTAATCACTTTGACCTTAAAATGTATTTAAAAAAATTAAAAACTGCTTTTATTCTAGCTGAAATAAAACAAATAAGACTTTCTCCAGAAGAAAAAAATATTATCAGACATACTGTGAAAATTTCTTTGCTCTGTTAAACAGCATTTGGGAAATATTTAAAAAAGACAAAAAAAATCAAAGGGGGGCAAATAATTTTGACTTCAACTTTAAGTGTATAAGAATTTAATTCACCTGGGAAATGGAGGCCACTTGAATGGTTTGTAAGCATAATTAAGTGCACACTGCATGCCATATTATCAGGTAATTGTAAGAAATAAGTCCAAAAGGCAACTGACTGTGTAAAGCCACATAAAACAAAACAAAAATACGATGTATATGCCGAGCTCAGCGCCTAATTAGCCTATATCAGCTGAGGTGCTGTGACGGCGACCAGCGAGACCTAGCTGTCACTCAAGTGGCCACGCCCTTAATTATGCAGATTTAAAAAAACCTAATATAAAGGAAACGATTGAGTTATAAAAAATTCACACCCTCACAGTTTTTATGAAGTGTAATATTAGCTATATGCTCCAAAATCTATTTTTTTCTGCCAATTTAGCATTGGGGTCAATAGAAATGTGCTGTATCATGGAGCCAGGCCTAGCAGAATTTAAATGAATTGTAGTTTCAGTTACTTCCGTATTAGCTTCACGAAGGAGAGCAGGGGGTTGCTGCTTGGTGTCAAAGAAAAACTGACTTCATTTTGACTTATTATTTCTAGAAACAAGACAATACTTTTTCTTGTCTAAAAAAATGGAGGATTTTTTGATTTTCAGATTAGAAACAAGACAAAAACTCAGCAGAGCAAATGATGACAGAATTTGTGTTTCATTTTCATCAGCTGTCCCTTTAAAATCTCATTTCTAGTTTCCCAGAGTTATTGTGATCTTTTAATAAAAATCATCTGCTGTGTCATAAATGTGGCCGTAATTGAAGACGTATCTGTGGCAAAAGCTATACAGACGGTGAGGGAAATAGATGCAGATGGTTATTGCTACATAAAGAGAAAACAAGCGCAGGATGCATGCAAAGAGAAAGAGGACGGAGGGACTCATAAATGAAAACACTGACTGACAAGAGACTCGGGGAATAATCCTGACAGCTTCAGCACAGGGAAATAAAGCACTTTCAGTAGCTTTTCAGGAATACAGCAGACTTTAAACCACAAGATGATTTTAGAAAACCACTGATGTCAGTGTGGTGACATCAGACCACCACCATTAGTTAACATGAACAATAACATATTTAAAAATGATGGTAACACTTTATAATATGGTGTAATGATGCGTTTGACACTGACTAACAATAAACAAAACAGTTATTGCAGTACACTCAATTATTTTTGCCCGCTTCTTCAAAGTACTCATTTAAAATGAGCTGAATCAACACAGTTCTTGAGTTTTTGGAACAACCTAATTGTTTAATCAACTTAAATTTGTAAAAAAAAATTAAATAATTGACTTAATCGATCTGTGTTGAGACCATATAAGGAATTGTGTGGAGCAGAGCATTTTTTACAGTGTATTTATTCATCTTTGTTAACGTTAATGAAACTATATTCATTCATTTAAAAAAAACAAGACAGATTAATAATTATTTATTGTTAATGATTATGTAAATGAGCATGAAATAATCTTATTTGGGATTGTTACGTGCATGTTTGTAAAACAGCACAACACAGCACGAAAGCAGCAGAGCTTTTATTATGCCACAGTTCATCACTTCCGGTTCCCCTGCATCTGATTACATGGAGAAGATCAGCACTGTTTCATCATAATAGATACAGGCTGCGTTCGAAATCACCTGCTACTCAGTAGGTAGTACATTTAAATTTTAATTTACTACACGCCGGTTTCATACAGTATGAATGGGAGTAGTATGAATGGAACTCGAATGTATTACATTCGCCATTTTGTCATCATCATGTGACCTACCCGTGTCAGTTGCGTCGCTTCACTCACTCTTCATGAATTCTCTTGTGTGGCGTCATGGGATAATGTAGCGTCCATCAGATGCGCTACTCAGAATCTCGCCGGAAGTATTAAGCCAAGCGGGTACTTCTCGCATGCAGTTTTTCCAATTCGATGACTTCCGACGTACTGCTCTGTTAGCATACTGTTTTTAGTGTACTATATAGTATGAAAGTATGCGATTTCAGACGCAGCCATCGTCTGCTGTGCAGTCTAATAAAACGCCAACCCCGGAAATTGTGGGTGTATGTCATTAGTCTGAACTCACACACACACACACACCACCTCACTGGTTCAAACTGCTTATTTGTCTGCATTTAGACATCATTTGACACATTTGGATTACCAAATTCAGCACTGTCCTTCTGGTTTTTGGGTGTTTTAATGAAGAAAAAAAACAGAGACAAAGTGCAACAGATGGATTCACTACAGATTGCATATCTGTTTCTTTTAAACATGAGATGATCTTGTATTATACGGTATGGATGGCAAGCCAGAACTGAGAAGTGTTAGATATGAGAATGTGAGAAAACTGCCTGGAGAAAGCCAGAGAGAGAGATGTGTTAGACAGTCAAAAAACAGGCGAGAAGAGGGATTGCTTGTGAGAACGTATCATTGTTGGATGGCGTCTGCGGGCCTGTGAATGACACTCGGAGAAATAGTAAACAAGGCAGAGACGCAGTTGATCTGAGGCTAAGCGCGCGGAGCAGACGGAATAAAAAGACGGAGATCAGATAATTCAGCGTGATGTATGGAGTGGAGTCTCTGAGGTGAAGGGATTGAGTGTGAGGAGTCGACTCAGATTAAAAACAAACATTGTCACAGGGTGTAAGTGTTGATCTGCTCGACTCCACAGCTGACTCGCGCTCTCGGCTATTATTAGCTGCGCTGGTTATTACATTGAGTCTGGTGATACCTCTGTTGCCTGAAGGTATATTGAAGTCCACTTACTTTTGTTCTTCCTTTCTTCTAAATGGATTTCTGTAATGCAATCCAAACTTCTTAACGTATGGAGTCTTTGTTATCGATCTTAAAGGGAAAGTTTACCCAAAGATTCTATCATCATTTAATCATCCACATGTTCCTGAAAGCGTGGTTAATTTTTGTAAGATCACATATAAGCTATCTGAAATAAATGATAACATCCCTTTTCTTGAATCACACCGTTAACTAATTTATACAACAGTTCTGTCTGGTTCTCGAATCTGATTGGCTGATAGTCGTGACATATTAAAGTAATATCAGCACTTATACAGCCTCTTCACTCTTGTGTATTACTTCACCCACAGTTTGACAAATATTGCAGCGGTTGGACAACATAATGTACTTTTGAGGCCAGAATGTAGATGTTTAGATGTTTATTTATAAGGATAGTGCTTATTTGAAATATTTATAATTTGAGAGATTCAGCCTTTTGGCGGCCAGCCTGTCATACTGAGCAGAGCAAAGGCGGTTGGCGTTCTGCCACAAGATGGCGACCGAGACTGCATAATAAGTCCTTAGGGGAGGAAAAACAGCATTCTTTTAGTGTGCTTTTCAAACTAAAGCTGAACAAATCATTATAAATCAAGTAAGTGACATTCTAAGTCGATCCCTCTCTTTTGTATGTTGTAGTGCTGTTTGTGTACGCTAGTAATCTGGTAGTGTTTGCTTTGGCTTTTTTTCGGAGTTAATTATTGTGATCTCTCAGTTGCAACAGAAATACTGGGAAATGTCTCTAGACTGATGGCATTTCATACCGTTCAGCCTTATAATCTTAAAATGTGAGCAAAATCGCCCGTTTTGTCATCACTTTAAACATTACGCTAGAGAATCATTCAAATACTAGATCTAAAGTAACATTGGTGAAGTAGCAGTGGTTTCTGCTGTTCTGATGTCCGCTGCAGATGTGAAAGAAAGGCAGCAGAAAGTAGTTTCTTTTACAAAAAAGTTTTATAAAGACAATAGAGTTATGAATGAATCAGCATTTTTGAATGAATCGAGTTAGTCAGTGATCCAGTAAGCTGTTCATTTTTTGAATGAATCAGCTGGTTTGAATGAATCGATTGAATGATGATTCAGTGGCAAAAACACTTAACTGCTAAACAATCATTTATGAAGCTGCTGGCAGATTCATAATTAAACATTTAAGTTATTTCTGCCACGTATTATATCTATAAGCAACAATTTAAATCTTATCAAGTGGGGCTGCACAGTATTGGAAAAATCCTACATTGCGATATTTTGTTCATTCATTCATTCATTTTCTATTCAGCTTAGTCCCTTTATGAATTAGAGGTCCCCACAGTGGAATGAACTGCCGCGATATTTCGTTTTTCTGCAATATTTATTGCGATACGAATAGAATTATTTCACCAGATGACTTGAATGGCTCAATTTGCAAAGAACGCATCATCTTATATTGATTTGGATGATTTCGTAGACCAGATAATCTGCATAAATCTGCATAATTAGTTTTTTTTTTTTGGTGAGTCTAACTGTATTTAGTTTTAAGTTGAATAATCAAATGTAAGCAAATATAACTGCATAGTCTTCTTTGTATAAAAGGTAAATGTAATACATTTTCATTGTTATACTATCTTGCACACAACTTGAAATCTTAGTCATAGGCCTTAAAAACAAATCATACAACCACTCTTTCGCTCTATTAAGGTTAAACATTGAAGATTCTGCGGTGTGACTATTGTGAATGAACACATTGCGATATCGATGCTGAAACGATATGTTGTGCAGCCCTAATATGAAGTTATTTAACTAAATGGAAAAGTATGAACTTGACATAACACATGACACATTTAAAGAATGTCCACCATTACAGATGTACCTGGCAGTGAGTTTAAACTGTAAATTAGAAACGTAGCATGTTTCTTAAATATCTGCAAACATATTATGCTATGTGTATGCTTACGAAGAGTCAAAAACCTACAACAGCCCCCTTAAATGTCAACTTTCGTTCTTAAAAAGGAAACGAAAGATGTCTTTGAGTTTCGTCAAAGTTGTAGCTCTTGGCTAACTCGGATTTCCGCTGAACTTTCCAGTCAGTTTCGACTTGAGGGCATTTCACGTGTGCGAGTGTGTCTACGTCTACACTGTAATCCCGAATAAGTTGACAAAACTCAAAAAATTTGAGGTAATCAGTTACGTCAAATTTTTTAAGTTATGAAATTTTCTATTTTAAGTAAACAGAATCAAGTTTTGAGTTTGTTGTACTCATGCAAGACACTTCTCCTAACTTAAAATACCCAAGTTACTCAGCTCATACATTTTAATAGCAATTAACTTAATTGTTTTAATTTCTCCAAACTTTAAATCTTCAAGTCACCTAGCTCATACATTTTAATAGTAATGAACCTAATTGTTTTAATTTCCTTCAACTTTAAATACTCAAGTCACCCAGCTCATACATTTTGATAGCATTTTTATTAAATTAACTTCTCCATCTCAGTTTCACAAATGAAATTAGCCATAATTTTAATCTTTAAACCCCATAAATCTATCAAAATACATATGTAATTTTAAACACACAGACAATACCATTTTAGACATTTATTTTTAAAGAAAAAATGTCCAACAGTACAAATGTGCCTCCTGTGCAATTACAAATGTCATGAAACAATAAAAACAATTAGACATTAGGAGATTTAAAATAAACACTATTATGAAATTAATAAGAATTTCCCAAGATGCAAATATATCAAACAAGAGCTTCAAGAAAAAAAAACACTATAAGTTTGACAAAATTAAATAATAATAAGATTAATAAGAACTACTAAACTTACAGTCTTAAAGCATTCGTTAATAAAGAATAAGTGCACATTCTGTGAAGTGACTCTTGTTTAGAAAAAAAAAAAGTCATTGGCACAGTAACTATCAAATGGTTTATATATATATATATATATATATATATATATATATATATATATATATATATATATATATATATATATAAATATATATATATATAAATATTCAGTCTTGGTTGAAGTATGATTCTGTCATTTACTCTAACTTATTCCAAACCTGTTTGAGTTTCTTTCTTCTGTTGAACACTTAAAAGGTTATTTTTGACAAAAAAGCTGAAACCTGGAACCACTGATTTCCACAGTATTTGTTTTCCTATTAGAAAGTCAATGCCTCAAAATAACTTTTGTGTTCAACAGAAGCAAGAAATTCAAACAGGTTTGGAACAAGTGAAGAGTAAGTAAATGACAGAATTTTACGTTTTAGACAACCTATCCCTATATATATATATATATATATATATATATATATATATATATATATATATATATATATATATATATATATATATATATATATAATAAAATGCACCATTACCAATTAAAGGTACATACATGTTTTGAAGTTACTACCCCAGTGACAGTCTTTATTGAGTACAAAAAAAGGCTCTACATCAACTCATTCTTTAAGGATTCTATGCTAATCGACTTTCTATTTTCTATCATCCATGCCATGTACAAGTTCAAAGTCCTTTACTATATACTATGTGAAGAGCATACATTAATCCAAACAAGACAAAAAAGGTCTGGAAGTGTGCTGTGGGTGGTGTCCAATTCATTCTTCAGGACAGCAGAGACCCTCAGTGACTGCAGGGCCAATAAAGCATCTTCAGTCAGCGCTTCAGGATTATTAATCTAAAATATAATTCAAGGATATTAATGTTAGGACAATATCAATATGACTGAGCCAATTTTACATGATTCATCAACAAGTCATGATTACAAATATGTTAAGTAAAAGTTGCTCCTCAACTTTCATCTTTTCAATAGAACATGCCTAATTGTGAAAAGAATGAATGAAGTCTTACCAGGATGGTCCTAAAGAATCCCCAGTCACGCTCACGCAGCAAGACCAAAAGACCTCTGATAACAGTAGTCCATCATGAACTGACATCATGCAGTTCCTGCAAAGACAAAAATTAAGAAAAAAAAATCTAAATAATATATATATTTATATTTTAATTAATACTTTAATACATGACCCTAAACATACCTGCTCATCATAAACCTTCAAAACATTAGCCAGGGTATCTGCTGTCTTGTCAGTTTTGGATGCTGTTTGCCTTAAAATTGTCATCAAATGAAATAGGTGGTGGTGCGGTTGTCCAAAGAATTTGTGGGGAAAATTCTCATTTGTAACATGTTGGTACTCTGCAGCAAAAAAAAAAAAAACAAGAGAAAATTTCATAAAACAAACCCACACTACAAAATATATAATGCTAGAAAAAATATATTAATATTATCATTATGTTTCATTTGCTTATTTATTTTTTTACCTCAGATGAAAATCAGGTGTTGATAAGATCAGATGTTGATATCAGGATCTTCATATTGTAAACTGAACTCAAGGTCTAGTTGAAGTTTCACTTTCCTTGCTGCAAAAGTATCATTGCAAAATACACTGTAATATTTATTTTAACTGGATATGCCAGGCATAGTAGTACAAAATGAATATTTTACCCACCTTTTACATGCCTCCATATAAGAATCTTTCTGTAGTCAGCAACAACGGACCTTCAATTCTGTATGTATACAAAGTCACAGTGTCATTCAGCTGAGAGTGGAAGTAGTACAATTGCATGATGTCTAACGTCAACCCCCAAAACGGTTAGCAATAGAGCTGATCATCATGTTAGTTGCTTTGATTCGATGAACACGGATTTAACTTAAACAGTATTGAAATTTTGAAAACTGAATAGGACGACAAATAAATTTGAGGCCTGTTTTTAAAAGCTAGAAATAACAAAACTTACCTTATTGTCTAATGATGTAAAAATATATAGCCTAAAAAATATATATTTAAGATATAAATATAATTTTAAGCTGCAAAATTTGCACATCAGAAAAACTATTTCTTGTTTACCACGTCTGGATGATTAGAATATTTGTTTTGTTATTATTTTATTTATTAATTTTAATTACTTTGTATTACTGTGTTATAGATAGGCATACTTTGTTTTTAGGCTATATATATTCTCTCCAGAGTAAATATTTAAAAAATAGATTGGAAAAAAAACGTTTACCATACCTTTAACATATGTTTGATTAAATGACATTTAAAATCATTTAACTGATCGCATTGATCAGGTAATCATTGATATGCAGAGATGTCTTCTCGATCGCAGGGAAATAATCAGTGTTGATTAGTACTGGTGATTGAGGTAAAGTTAGTTTTATATTTACACATTCAGACTTTCTCCTTAATAATATAATATAATTTCAGAAAAGTAGTTTTTGCATATTCTAAACAGTAAAATCATATTAGCAGCCAATGACTTTCAAAGTACAACATTGTTCAGTCAAAAAAATTGTACATTAAGTGTAACGTTAATGTTGTTTTCATGTCATACTTGTATATGATTTCAGACCGAATACACAAAGTACCATGGTAAACGACATATGGAGAGAGTCACAAGTTGTTACTGGACGAATGTATGAATATAAAACCAACTTTACCTCAATGTGCTAGTGTGAGATGAAGCTCTGCTCTGTACCTGCTCAGGTGAGGAGCACAGCTTAAATGTTCTCCGTTAGGCTCTCGTGTATGGATCAGCATGCAACAAGCTGTGTGTGACAGACAGCTACGTTTTGAGGCTAAGTTTTTGCCCGTCATCAGAAAATACCGTTCAGTATTTAGGCGGAGATTATTTGAGTTATGATTATGCGCCTTTCGTTTCCGTAGTGCCTACAGATCGCGAAGATAATACCACATTCACAGTCCGGACAGAGTTCAGCGCAGTGCCATGACGTGCGGTTGTGTGAGCACGCGTCACCATGACAACCTAAACGCATGCTCGCGCCAAGATTTAAAAATATGTTAAACATTGAATCTGCCGATTTCAAATGTTTTTGTCCTTTTAACACTGTTAAAATTCTTAGTTAACACATTACAACTAACGCTAACGTTGCACTGATTCAAATTTTTTTTAAACAGTAATGTTAACGTTAGTTAGCAACAAGTGGGGCTAAACACGTTTTCTGTAATGCACGACATGTAAACGCATTCAGACAAACTCTACATTACATTGAACTGTTACTGTGATTATATTGATTAAAACATAAATTTAATATTTCTTGGATTTGTAAATAGTTTACTTACTGTAGTGTGAAGCGAAGCCGATCCGCCATCTTGAAAAAACGAATGAAGCACAAGAACGTACGTGACCCTGGATGACGTCACACGCAAAATCACTGGGCTGAAAGGTTTTGAGTTAATGAAACTTTAAAGAGACATTTTGTATAAATTAAACACAGCAAAATCGTTCACCTTACTTGAAAGATTTAATTTTTACAAACTCAAAAATAAGAAAAAGTTCTAAATACTCATCTAGGTTAATTAAGATTAACGAATTTTAATGATTTAAGTTAATACAACTCAGTTCAATTAATTAGTTACAGCATTAGGGTTTACAGTGTAGCGATAGAAGCTAAAGATGGAGACCAATTTGATTCTCCCTAGCACATCCTGAATGAATCCCAGACACCTTCTGATGAAGCAGCCCGCGGCGTGGAGCTGCGATCAGTCTCATCTTGCCCTGACTGGCCACATCGTCACCACCGTCCGGGATGAAGAGACTTTTTATTTCTGTCCAGGCCCTGTAACATAAAAGCAGATTTATATTTATATACAGCGTGGGAAATAAGTATTGAACATGTCATGTTTTTTTTTTCCTGGGAATAATATTTCTGAAGGAGCTGATGACATGGAATTGAACCAGATTTTGGTAAAAACCCAAACAAAACAAACATAAAACTAAACAAAGATAATCTGAAAAATTAGTTTAACAATAGAACGACACAAGAAGAAAGTACTGAACTGCTGAAATGTATTTAATACTTTATATAAAAGGCTTTTTTGGTCATGGCAGCTTAAAGACGCTTCTCATATGGAGAATGAAGTCACATGCATTGCTCAGGTGTGATTTCAACTGAGTGTAAAAACCTTGATGGTTCTGTGGGTCTCGTATATCAAATCTGATCTTTATTTTGTATTTTCAATTGGATTCAAGTGAAGTGATTGGCTAGGCCATTCTACAGCTTTATTTTCTTTCTCTGAAAGCATTTGAGAGTTTCGTTGGCTGAGTTTCGTTTGGATCATTGTCTTGCCGAAATGTCCAACCTGGTTTCATCATCATCATCCTTATAATGTAGATCAGAGGTGTCCAAAGTAAGGCCCGCGGGCCAAATTTGGCCCATGGTAACCTTTGGTTTGGCCAACCATCCCATCTGTAAAAATATCATGATCTAATCTTAGTTTATTTGTTTAATTGAGGAGCTACAAAAAATGAATATTTTTAGACAGGACCATGCACAATAGATAGAGGACAATGCACAAGACAACAGTGAGCAAATCAAGGCAAAAGCTGAAGCAGCTCGACTAGTGAATTCAGCATTGGACTCCATTTGGTTATAACTGGGATTATTTATGTTTTTACTATAATAAGTTCATCATAAAATATTAAAAAATATACTCCATCATTATTTAATATGTTTTAAAGCAAAGTTTTCTAGTTATTTTCAAATATTAGCCAATAAATTAGAAAATTTCCCATGGCAAATTTAATGTAATACGACCTATAACCCTCATTCAAGTTTAGTTTTTGTACCTTTATAAGAACAATTTTGGGCACCCCTGATGTAGATGCTGGACTTAAGCAGCTGATGTTCATTTACACTGAGGAAGAGCAGAGGGTTGCTGAAGAACTACTGAGAGATTTCTGCTGCTGTCTGGGCTTTTACTGCCTTTCTACACCTCTCTTTCTTCATGTGTTCAATACTTTTCCCTTTGTCATTTAATTTTATTACACAGAACTCTTAATCAGCTAACTAATTAGTTTTGTTTTCTTTGCATAAATGGATTTCTTTGGTTGTTACCAACATCCAGTGAAATCTTCAAGTCAACAGCACCTTTAGAAATATGTTTTCTGACAAAAACGGTGTCGTGTTCAATACTCATTTCCCCTGCCAAATCACCATCATGGATGCGTCACTGGAATTGCTCAGTCACACTTCAAGTGAGATCAAATTTTAATACTTGTTTAAACTCCTATCCCGACCGATTAGTCTTTTGCAGTCATTCTGTTACACTGAAAAGCTTTTATGATAAATCTAGCAAAGTTTTTTCTTCTTCTTCTTGGAAGAAGAGTGGAACGCTGCACGTGTGATGCTGACATGATCATGAGTGTTTGCAAAGAGATTATGAGCTAACACTGATATTCGCTGACGCTAAAGAGACTTTAGGAGAAGTTAAAAACGTGCTTTGGGATTTCTCGTCATGCAGAAGATCTCAGTGCAGATGACAAACTTGACGTTTAACAGTGATCGCTTTTGTTTGTGTATTTTTTTCTTCATGTTCCCCACATAAAATGTACCTTTAATAACTTGTAATATCTGAAATACTTTTTTCTTATGTCATTTTTTAGAAGTGTGTTAAAAAGTATGTTTTTTTTTTGTGATGAATAGCTTAATGTTCAGCATCATTACTTCAGTGTACGTATTTGTTGTTTAAAATATCTACTATTATTATTATTATTATTATTTTTATTTTTTTTATTGTGTATTTCTTAAATTGACTGATTTAATAATTTTTTGAATAAAAGCATCTTCCGTGTTTCCTCTAGGATTTTTTCCTGCTGTGGCGGCAGACCTTTTTTACACAGATCTACCATCTACCTGTGGCATTATTTTGTATGACAAATGTCGTGAGCGCAGTATTAGAAGTCGAGATCGCATTTATGTAATAGCCTTTGAGCATTTGGATCTCTTTGCTTGCGCGCCAATTTTTTCTGCTCGTGCACACACAACTTATTGCACACGCCCCCTCAAATATAAGCCACTTTAGGAGCGCGCAGATCTTCTTGTGCGCTCTCAAATAAAATGTTTTGAATGAGAAGCTGTAATGTAGCCATGGTGGGATGAATCTTGGCGTGGCGGCCCGCCATGGAGGAATGAATGTAGCGGAAACCATGAGCTTTAATAGACATTATTATTAAAATTTTTATTCTTGAAAATAACCAGCTTTTCTTACTTGACTTTTCTTTTATTAGGCGTTAGAGTAAAATCTAATTTTTATTTGATTCTATGAATGTCAGATCACATTTATTACCAAATTTCAAATTAAAGTTTTAATTATTTAAGCATTTTTTTTCCAAAAAAATTTATAAAATAAAAAAAACAATAAATAATAATAATAATAATAATAATGCATTTTCTTTAAAGGCACCTTTCTTGACACTCAAGGTCACCTCACAAGACAGCAAGGACAGTCAATTAATTACAAAATACTCGTTGAAGATAGATTCTGTAAGTTATTTTAAATTTATAACAAGTGCTGGTATTGCTGAATATCTCATGGCTATCAGCCAATCAGATTCGAGAACCAGACATAACTGTTGTGTGTGTGTGTGTGTGTGTATATATATATATATATATATATATATACATGACCAAATTTAAAATGTTAAGGTCCGTGCACACCGAGACGTTTTTTTGCTCGCGTTTTCTGTCGACGTTTAACGCCTTGTGAATAAATAAGAGCCGTCGTGCACATCAACGCGCAAAACGCCAGGCGTAAAAGCGTTATTTTTAAAGAAAAGCCTCATGCTCATTTTTTTTTTTGTTTTGACGCGCCACGTCAAAACCTTCTCCTCCAATCAGATGGGCACTTTTGTTCATGTGCATGGAGCTGCTGAAGTAAACAGTAAACAGCACTTGGAGGCGCTCAAGCGCAAAACTGCGAGCGTACATTGAAGAAGATGCCTAGAGACGATATGAACGTGGAGCTGCTTATTGCTCTGTGAACAATAAGACTTGAACCATGCATGCTTGTTCGAGTTACTAGTAACTTTAACAACAAGCATGTGAACTTCCTCTCTTCCTCTTCTTCTGTGTTAAGCCGGGTGTTAGAAGCTTAAAGTTGTGTAGCGCCATCTAACGCCAGTGAAAATCGCTTGAGTTTGAATTCGGAGAAACGTCTTGTAAAACGCCGACGATAAAAGCAAACGAAAAGTGTCCCGGTGTGTACGAGCCTTAAAATTGTTTAATATATGCCATAAATCTCACTGACCACAAACATTTGAACAGATATTTGATTGTTTTTCTGCAGAATCTGCCTCATAACCACCTTTGTAACCTCTGTGCTTTTGCCAGACTTCAGTCCCAGCCGTTCCTCTGACACATAATGCCAATAAGCACAAAAGCTGATCTCGTAACGTTAATTTAATCTGGTGTTGGACGGGTTGTCTGTGCCCACAGCTGTTGTGGCGGGCGATTAGGATTGGTGCCCGCGGACAGTGGCGTTAGCAGCAGCTAGTATGCTAAACCTCTGTCTCTGGCATGGAAAAGAGAAACACATGTAAAGCAGATGGCCGCTGCACTATGTCTGCTGTTGGTGCTAATCGGGTGCTAAATATCACTCCGTCTGCTCACTCAGCCTGATCACAGAACCTGTATTTGCTTGCTGTGTCGGCCTGTATTGGTATGGAGAAGTTAATTTCAGCTTGTTTTTACTACTACAATTGTTGTTGTTTTTAAACTGAATGCGTTATAGATTTTATTTTCATTTTTTCCCGAAAGTTGCTTTATTTATATATTGCCAAAATGATCAAATAGGTCATTTTGCTTATGTACTTAATTTACTCATAATTAATTAATATTCACTTTGCTTGTATGTATTTTTACTATTTTAAGTATTGTTGTTGTTGAGCATAGTATTATGTGAATTTAATAATTAATTAATTAATTAATTAATTTATTTATTTATTTATTTATCAACTTGTTAAATATATATAAACATATTTATTCTTTATTTAAAGGTGCTGTATGTAAGTTTTCAACTCTTGTAAAGCATACAGATATCGTAATATGTTTGCAAATATTTAAGAAACATGCTAAGTGAACACTCTTTTTTATCTGGAAAACAATGCTGTAAATGTGAGTTACGTGCAGGAATGCTATCATTGTTTTGGTTCTTTTAACCCGCCCAATGCCAGTTTAGCCTATTATATTTCAGCACCCCAGGTTGCCTTGATGGAAAACAGAGTATTTGATTCATTTAGTCATAAAGGCTTTCAGAACATGCGTCCGTGACCGAAAGGCAACCTCCGGTGGACAGTTGCAGCCTTAAAATGAGATGCAGGTTCAGAGTTCCACATAAGGTGGTTATTAATTAGCAAATAATATAAATATTACGAACGTAAATTGGGTTAGCAGGTTACGTTGTAACTCTGTGTCCTAACAGCACGCTACGTGATGAGATTTACAGTGATACGCAATTTGGCTGTTTGCACCAAACAAATCACGGCAGAAATTTAAATACAGCCATTCAGAAGCACAGAATAGTGCATATTAATACATATTAAACCTCTTTATTGTCATTAAATGTAGATGCTGAATCACTGATATGTGTTGGCTTGCACTGAAGTTCCATTTTAAACAGTTTATTTTGTTGTCAAGATCTGAGGTGAACTATCTGCTGCTGCTTTCAGTAGTTTGGCAATAAATATCATGTAAAATGGCATTCAAACTCACATTATTAGCATTTAAGACTGAATAAAGGAAAGAAAAAAAATAAAGAAAGAAAGAAAAAAAGAAACATTTAGAAAGTAAGAAAAAATAAAACAAGCAAAGATAGAATAAGAGAAAGAATGAATGAATGAATGAAGAAATACATAGATGGATAGATAGATAGACAGACAGACAGGCAGGCAGACAGACAGATAGATAGATTAAACAGTTTGAAAAAGTATAGATAGATAGATAGATAGATAGATAGATAGATAGATAGATAGATAGATAGATAGATAGATAGATAGATAGATACATAGATTCATAGATAGATACATAGATTCATAGATAGATACATAGATTCATAGATAGATACATAGATAGATAGATAGATAGATAATGATGGACAGACGGAAAGAAAGAAAGAATGAATGAATGATAGATGATGGATAGACAGACAGAAAGAATGAATGAATGAGAAAGAAAGAAAGAATTTATAAGATATATCCTTGGTTGTCCTCAAAAGGAGATTTTGTTGCATTTAGCAAAATTTTAGGGTCCAATTAATCTCCAGACTTTAACTAAGTACACCAACACACACACACACACACACACACACACACACACACACACTCACACATCTGTGGTTAGCACACAAAAGGTGTCTTTCCCAGTCTCCAGCTGAGCGGTCTGACAGAAATCCGTTTGCTAGCGTGATGGCGAGACAATACGACCTCCCTCATTTGCCACTTCACCAGTGTTTAATCGCTGATCTCCTGCGCAGAAAGAGTGATTGAAAGAAAGGCAGAAGAGAGAGAGAGAGATAAAGAGAGTCAGTGATTTCCCCACTGCCATTCTGAATGGAGTCTCCAGCGTCTCGTCTGACCTGCCGGTTATGAGGGCCGTGGGGAGATGTGATTGCCTCATTACCTCTGCTTCGCTCCTCTTCTGCATTTACAGCGTTTCTCTGCTCTTCTGTCTGCTCACAACACGCCATTCCTTCACTTCTGACCTGACACCGCCTGCTTTATGTGCTTTAAAGTAGTGTCAGATATACTCAGAGTAGTATAGAAGTGTCAGATATACATATTTAGAAAGAGCGAGTAGTATCAGATGTATATGCACTCAAAAAGTAGTTTTGCTTCTTGTTCAAAGTACTTATTTACTTTGACAGCATCCATGAATTTTTTGTAACTCTTGGAATTTTTACCGTGTGGCTACCTGCCACAAAACATGGTTCACAAGATGGCGGCAAACAATCAAAAACGCTAGCTGACAGAAACGAAACCGGCTGAGTGAAGCTGGAGTATCAACTAACCTGCGTATTATTCAATTGCAAGCTGACAGAAACGAAAACAGCTGATGGAGTATACACTAACATGCGCATTATTCAGACACAAGATGGCGCCAAACAGTCAAAACCACAAAGCTGACAGAAACGAAAACAGCTGATGGAGTATACACTAACCTGCCCAATATTCAGACACAAGATGGCGCCAAACAGTCAAAAACACAAAGCTGACAGAAACGAAAACAGCTGATGGAGTATATACTAACCTGCGCAATATTAAGACACAAGATGGCGCCAAACAGTCAAAAACACAAAGCTGATAGAAATGAAAACAGCTGATGGAGTATACACTAACCTGTACATTATTCAGTTACAAGATGGCGGCAAACAATCAAAAACGCAACGCTGACAGAAACGAAAACAACTCATGGAGTATACACTAACTATATACTAAAAGCTTCTTGTTACTTTTTTATATACTTTCTCTACTAACAACTATTAATTTATTTGCTAGCATTTCTGAACAGAAACGTATAAATATTAACATTTTAAATGAATGTTAAATAAAGTTTCAGTCGCTGGAAGAAGGGGGAAAATTACAGGATTTAGTCATTATTCAGTGACAAGATGGCACCAAACAGTCAAATCGCAAAGCTGACAGAAACGAAAACAGCTGATAGAGTATACACTAACCTGTGCATTATTCAGTCACAAGATGATGCCAAACAGTCAAATCGCAAAGCTGAAAGAAACGAAAACAGCTGATGGAGTATACACTAACCTGCGCATTATTCAGTCACAAGATGGTGCAAAACAGTCAAACACGCAAAGCTGACAGAAACTAAAACAGCTGATGGAGTATACACTAACTTGCACATTATTCAGTCACAAGATGACCCCAAACAGGCAAAAATGCAAGGCTGACAGGAACTAAATCGTCTAAGTTAAGCATATACTAACCTACGTATTCATTCACAAGACAGCACCAAACAGTCAAAATAGTCAAAAACTGCAGCGTGACAGACAAGCAGATACATATGAACGCAAGTATGTAAGTATATGCATATGTATTCGCTGACGGTCAAGGGGATTCGAAGTTCCTGGATGAGCCTGCGTTATTTAGCGGTTGTTATCTTGGACTAGCATACTTTGGAATGTCGCGACTGACCAATCAGAATCAAGTTGTGTAATATTCACTTGCAACAACCTGTAAAACTAATAAAATGTCATTCTCTTAAACTGTTTCCATTACCATTTATCGACAACAAAAGACTAAATGAAAACTTTAAGACCCAAATTAGAATATATGGCCTTTAGAATAACTTCTAAATGGTATTTAAGTGTTATAATCGGGGATCACCTAAAATCAAAGCAAATAACACGACCACAGAACGGGGAACCACAAACCAAACCGACAATTTAGTGAACCGTCCCACCCCTACATGATCCTTTACTTAGTTTGTAGGAATGCGTTGAATAATATACTAGTTTTTGTGTTGTTTGTTTCAACTGCTGGAATCTGTGAATCGTGACAGTTGTAGTTTCAGAGAGAATAATGATTCATCTTTCCTCAACATGGCAGCAGTAATGGATTGGTTTTTAGAGCTCCAGCTAGTTGCTCATTTGTTTGTATCCACCGACAGGCGAGTCAAAGCGCTTGAGGGTGTCGTGACAAAACATCCAGCGGTGACAACTGACTGAGCAAGAGGCCGCTTATTGTGTCTGGCTGATGTGTGCTGCTCGTCTTTTGTTTCTGTTATTGATCCTTTCCCTTAGTTACTATCAGAACCCTTACTAAATACGTTTCCTCATATTTCACTGTGTTCATAAATGCATCTGTTGGGCATTCTGTTGACATCTGGGCCTTTCTACTAAATGATACTTTTCAAAATGCTACTACTTTTATACTAGGGGAACGTTTACTCTGCCATTGTCATCTTAAAATGTAAATAAAGTACTCGCTTTGGCTGTTCACAAATGTCAAATGTCAAAAAATGCCCAATCAATAGTAAAAATGTGGTGTATAAATATGACCAGGTATATTGTTTATCTGATCACGAGTGGTTAGTCGTGATCCGTTACTGTTTCCACCTCACTGTAAAAAACGAATTAGTTCTGATTACTTAAAACGTTTGTTGTAACTAGTTACCTCATAAAATTTAAGTACATGTAACGCTCGAATATATAATATAATATAATATAATATAATATAATATAATATAATATAATATAATATAATATAATTAATAATATCAAATATAATATATACACTTCTGCTACTTGTTCAAGCTACTTAATTAGAACGAGCTGAAACAACACAGGGTGGCACGGTGGCTGAGTGGTTAACACTGTCGCCTCACAGCAAGAAGGTTGCTGGTTGAAGTCGCAGCTGGGTCAGTTGGCATTTCTGTGTGGAGTTTGCATGTTCTCCCCGTATTGGTGTGGGTTTCCTTGGGGTGCTCCAGTTTCCCCCACAATCCAAAGACATATAAGTGAATTGGATGGACTAAATTGGTTGTAGTGTATGAGTGTGTGTGTGTGAATGAGTGTGTATGGGTGTTTCCCAGTACTGGGTTGTGGCTGGAAGGGCATTCCCTGTGTAAAACATATGATGGAATAGTTGGTGGTTCATTCCGCTGTGCCGACCACTGATAAATCAGGGACTAAGCTGAAGGAAAATGAATGAATGAAACAACAAAAGTCTTCAGATTTTTTGGGGGACAACTTAATTCTTTTATATTTAATCCACTTAAATGTCTAAAAGAAATTAAGTTGTAACTTAATCTATTTGTGTTGGCAGGGACAGACTATTACCGAATATTAACCGAATATTAACCGTTAACCAGTCAGATTAATATTGACTTATTATTTAATTAAAAAAAAATGAATTGATCTCTATTTTGTGTGTGACACATTAAATACTGCATTTTAAATTAGGCTCTACTGATTTATTTTAACATGTGAACAACAGCATACAGAACATTAATTCAGAACATCTTCACGCATCTGCGTTTCCAACAACATAAGAACAAAATAAATAAAAAGAATAAAATAAAGAGGCCTGTCCTTTATTTTAATAACATTAGAATTTTTTACGGATATAGACAGATTTTACAACATATGATAGAAAATTTATAAAAGATCTTTATGATTAATATAGGCTTCTTGGCATTGGTCTGCGGCCCCTAATTCCCCGTGGCCCTAAGTGGCTGCTTACCTCGCTTATTGGTTAAGTCTGCCTCTGTGTGTTGGGACAACATGAATGAATTGCATGAACCCAGCATTTTTAACAGTGTAATATAAAATGTACATGCATAACTCACTGGAAATACATGCTTCAGTATATTTTTTTGCGATACATAAATCCATTGCTCCAGGTGTCTTTTGTTGCAAGTTTCAGTTGGCAAATCCACAAGAGGGCGCTGTCTATGTTATAGGTAATCTGAAACACAGTGGTCCCTCGCTATAACGCGGTTCACCTTTCGCAGCCTTGCAGTTTCGCTGATTTTTTCAGTGTAATTTGATATGCTTTTTTACAGCGCATTGTGTTCTGCGTCCTGATTCGTGCATTGTGTTCTCTGTCCTGATTGGCTGTGGACTATTGCCAATCAATCATGCCATGTCTCCTGTACAGTTCTTCTTCCTAGAAGTGGAAGATGCTAACCATCGCACAAAAAGTTGGATTTCTGACCATGCTAAAGAAAGGTAGAAAAGTGTTTGAAGGGCACCTATGGTAAAAAATCTACTTTTCAAGCTGTTTGGACAGACATATGTGCATGTATGGTGTATAGACTGTCATATTGGGGTGATATAAGCACACCCAGTGCTTTTTTTTTCAATTTAACAACATAAAAAACGGTGGACCAATTGGAGCTGTTTTCAAATCGACCGCTACTTGACGTAGGAGAGCGGTCCCCCCCCCCCACCAATATTGATTGACAGGCGCGTCATCATATCCTCAGTTTGTTGATTCACCTCCGCCATTTTCAGCGTGAGTTGAAGCAATATCACTAAAGGAACACGCTTGCTCTATTTTTAGATGCAAGGCTCATTGGGCTCAACACAAGATCAATATTCTCCACATTATCGCTCTAATCGGAATTATTGGTTGTATCTTTAGGTAGGTTTGCAAACATGTGTACTTCCCATTGAGTCTACCTTATACTTCAGCCGTTTGCATTTCTCGCGATCCCAGAAGCGCCCTGTGATCTTAACTAGCATGCGTTTTAGAATTCTAAACATCGGTTTCTATCAGGGTACACTCAAGTCGATGGCTGGGCGCCGCGGACCGCTGCAGAAACCTATGTTTAGAATTCAAAAATGCGTGGCGCGACGATTCGGGACACTTCATGTTTCTGCTGCGCCACAGAGAGTGTCTGGTGTGCCGTGTCACGGCTTTGAGCGGCGCATCCGGTGCCTCAGTCAAAGTTCATTCAGTGTGCGTGGTTATTAGTTTCTGTGTACAAGCTCGGCACTTGAAACTAGCACACAGTTGGCTGTAAAACTGTACAAAGACACAAATGATTTTGTATTCTCTGCTTGGTCTGTGTCAGAGTCGTACATGTATGACTGAATGGTGATCCTCTCTCTCCTTCTCCGTCTGCCTGTCAGACTCTGTTGCAAACGCAGAGCGGGTGAGCTCATGGCCCCGCCCCCTTGTTACGGTGGCGGGAAGCCGAAACTTATTTACATATGAAGCAACACACCCATAAATCAGCGAACTGTGGACACGCCCCCAACATGACACTTTTTTAACACATTATAATAAACAAATCTGAATTGTGTTTTAAACTGAACCTAAACTGGCACACTCAGAAGAACCATAATATATAAAATCATAAAAAAGAAGTAAACTATGTTCCCTTTAAACAAGGGAGAAAAGTGTGTGAATGTTAATTGAATGTTAAATGCCTGTCTGAGAAAAGTGTATAAAGTGTGTAGTAAAGGGTTTTACAGCCTTTAAATATCTATAATGATTGTAAAAAATAAAGTGGACTACTTCACGGATTTCACCTATTGCGTGTTATTTTTAGAACGTAACTCCTGCAAATAACGAAGGACCACTGCACATTAATCAGGAGACACTTTTTTGTACATTTCAGATGCACTTTCTTCTTGTACGCGTATAAGACAATGAGGGGCTTGTCATACAGATCACCTATAGCGAGCCGCTGATCTAAACCCAACCAATAGTGTTTTCAAAACTAAAAGTAAGGGGAAAGTGCACTAAAAGTAGTTTGACCTTAATTTTACATTGCTTTTATCTCTTTTGTTGAACCAGACTCAAACCCTATATTCATTTGTTGGAGTTACGCAAAGAACTGCACTGAAATGATATTTCTTTTATCAACATTATGTCTATGTAAGTATCATTAGTGTCAAAAGGAACAGAAGTTATTTGTTTTATTCTGCCCCCTAGTCTTCATTTTACCTAGGAACTGCCGTCAAACATGTTAAAGATGTCAGTTTCACAAAAATAATGTAGGCTAAAGCACATATTTTCCATTTTTTTTGTTCCTTTGTTGTTGGTGCTCATATTTGTCATGGATCCAGATTCTGTCACTCCACCCTTTAAAGTAGCTGTGTATTCTGTCTAAATTTAGTAGTACGCCTTACCCTTTTCTCGTTTGTGAGATGAACCGGCTTCGCATGTAATTTCCTGTAGGCCTCGGATGATCCTTGGTGTTGCGTCAAGCGTGTAACCTTCATTGGCTCTGAGCCTGTTAGATACCGCTGAACTTGGAGAGACCTCAACATCAGTATGAGTGTCTGTCTCAGCACTTTTCGTGATTGGTTGATGACAGTGATAGCACCTCCCATCACTTATTCATGCCCTCTGCTCCTCGGCCATCATTCAGGAAGTGACACACAGGAAGCGCACAATGCAGCTACCGTATCTGCTGCGCTGACATTCAGCACTTGGGTTTGTGCTATATGTGACCTATAAATCCTCACACTCTTCTGATGGGTGGAAAAGAGAGAGAGAGAATCTCTTGACCACTACTGCTCGGGAAAGCAAAATAATTGGATTCCTGCTCCTTATCACACTCAACACATTACGAGTTGTCAAAATTCCCCGCTGCCAGGGTTTGGTCACGTTTCAGTCAAGCAAGAGGGATTTCATATGGCTGGCTGATAGGTGAGGCTGTTTTAGATTGTGTTATTGCCAGTCATCGGGGGCGGTGGGGGCGTCCGACACGTGCCTTAAACTCTCACGTGATGACTTTTCACCAAGCCATTATTCTGTTACCGTATTGACTTCGTCTTTTTTTTGTACTTAGTGAAGTTTTCAAACTAATTTCGAGAGGAGCACGTGATATGATTGACTGCAGCTGGCCACTCATCTACATTCACTAGTTAGCCAATCAGATTAACCCCAACTCACTATAAGTAGCCTAGCTAGAACTACTCTCTTATCTTCGTTTTCCGAAGAAACCCCCCATCCACCCCTTCTCCTCCTTTCTTCCTTTACCACGGGGAGCTCTCGAGTACCACCTGATCTCGTACTCCCCTCATATGCTCTATGGACCAGGCGGGAGCCCTGGGCTCACCTATCTCCGAGCTCAGGGTTCTCTCCCGGGACAGCATGCCAAACCTGCTAACAGTTGTTAAACAATATCTAAGTGTGAACTCTTGAATGTGATTTTGTCTAGGGTGCCACAGTGGCTCAGTGGTTAATCACTGTCACCTCACAGAAAGAAAGTTGCTGGTTCAAGTCAGAGCTGGGTCAGTTGGCATTTCTGTGTGGAGTTTGCATGTTCTCCCTGTGTTGGCGTGGGTTTCCTTCAGAGACTCCGGTTTTCCCTACAAAGACTTGCGCTATAGGTGAATTGGATGAACTAAATTGGCTGTAGTGTATGAGTGTGTGTGAAAGAGTGTGTATGGGTGTTGCCCAGTACTGGATTGCGGCTGGAAGGGCATCCACTGCATAAAACATACGCCGAATTAGTTGGCTGTTCATTCCATTGTGGCGACCTCTGAAATAGAGACTAAACCGAAGGAAAATGAATGTTTTTGTCTAGTTTTTAGTCCAAATATCTAAAAATTCTTGAATCGAGAAGCATTTACTTGACAAGTATAAAGTATTGTCTTTGTTTTTATAAATAATTAGTGCTGGGCAAAGTTTAACGTGATTATTCGCATCCAAAATAAAAGTTTGTTTTGATATAAGATATGTGTGTACTGTGTATATTTATTATTTATATATAAATACAAGTATTTTTAAATCATCTTTTAAAACTTTCTTTTTTATGGTAGCTTTTATTTGATTTTATTGGACCTTTATAGGATTTTTAGATATTATTATTATTATTATTTTATGTGTTTTTAGTTATTTTTAATTATAATTTTTTTTCTTTCATCCTTGTGTCTTTTACTGCTACACATTTTATGTCTGTAAAGTGCCTTGAGGTGCTCCTTTTAAAGGCGCTATGTAAAAATAGTTTGTTATTATTTATTCCACAAAATTCCTTCATGTTGTCCTAACACAAATCGATTAAGTAAACTTGACTTGAATATAAAACAATTAAGTTGTCCCCCGAAAAAATCAAGAATTGTGTCAATTCAGCTCATTTAAAAATAGTAGTTTGAACAAGCAGCAAAACGAATTTTGAAGTGTATTTGAGAATGTTATTCTTTTATATTTTATTATTTATATTTTTAGTATTTGTGTATTTTTATCTCTCTATATATACACATTTAAACATCTATGCAACAAAAGTGTTTAATAGTTTTGCTTTTATATATATGTATAATTGTGTTTTATATAATAAACACACATATCAAGCACGTAACTTATACACAAACCTAACTTTTATTTTGGATGCGATAATCACAATTTAGCTTTGCTTAGTACTAGAAATAATATATCAAATATTAATAATTAACATAAAAAAATATATAAAAATTAATATTTTTTATTAAAACAATCTAAATAATCAGCCAATTGGGCGAGCAAAGTAATCTTGTTTTCACTTTGAAATACAGTTACCTTATTGGCAGATTATTTTGCTTGTTTTAAGGAAAAACTCACTTAGTTTTGACATATTATTTTTTAAATTCAATTCAATTCATATCATGTTTATTTCTATAACGCTTTTACAATGTAGATTGTGTCAAAACAGCTTAACATAGAAGATCTAGTAAAGTCCAGATTTCTGAGATGAAGATCAGTTTAGTTCAGTTCAGTGTGGTTTAATTTTCAATGTTGAAAGTCCAAACAATGAAGAGCAAATCAATCCAGCGCAGCTCCACAAGTCCCAGCCAAGCAAGCCAGTGGCGACAGTGGTAAGGAACAGACTTCACCAATTAATGAAGTGAAGAAAAAAAAAAAGAAGCTGCAGGTGTGAGTCGGTCACTGGCAGGTGTTCAGACTGGCCCACAGGATCAAAGCAGACACTCGTCTGTCACTGGGGTCTTTCAGGAATCAGTGTCATGCTCACACAGCATCAGCTCAGGGTACGGCCTGGTCCAGGATTATGGATACCTTGACATAATTTCTTCACAGGTCTAGGATCGCATCAAGGACGCTGCATAATCTCTAGGGCCCTCAGGATGAGTATCCCCAGGTGGAAATAGAGAATAAAGAAAATAAAAACAACACACTTTTTTTACTTGTCTAGAAAATGCTTCTTGATTTGAAAATGCTTCTTTATTCTTGATATTTGGACTAGAAACCAGACAAAAACGAAAAGCTTTTTTTTCTGCAGTGGTGGCACTCTCTTTTATTTGAGTGGTTTCACTTCCTTCCGCTTACAGTAAGTGCTGGAATTGTTTTTGACTCTTCGCTATGATATGGAATAGACAGCAAACCGTTTCCGAAGCGTGCAAACAGATCCTCGTAAGCATGTGATTGAAAACCTGGCCACAAGATGATGAAGTAGGTTTTTCGAGATGTGTTTGCGGCTGGACTGACAAGCGAGTTTGTTTTCTGTGTTTTTCATGTCTCTCAGATTGTCTGCACATGGCTGGTGCTCCCAGATGCCAGTGACATTTTTAAGAATATTTATAATATTATTTTAAATTATCTCCTGTTTTAGTAACATATGGTACCTAGATATATAGACCCCTCAGGTGCCTCTTTACATTGACTTGAGTTGCAAGAGCCTATCTTTGTTTCTAAGATAATCGGGCCCCTAGGGGTCTCGAAGAGCTCCCATGTGCTAACATTATTCAGGTGTCTAGAAATGCCCATACACGTCAAAATGACTCGCCTCCAATTTTCTATAATATTTTAGAGGATATCTAAGCTTTGGATCCCATTGTGCCTCTGTACATATGCATCTTAAAAAAGAGCTAGTTTCTGAATTTCTGTCTACTGCCCTCGTGCCGAAATAACATCACCCACAAGATTTAAAATAAATAAAACACTGGTGCCTGGCTTGGTTTGGGACCTCAAGGAGCCTCTGAACCCTACCCTCGAGCAAGAGATCTCACTCCCTTATGCCTACATTAATCAGGTGCCGAGATATGGCAGGAGCAATATTTCTTTACACTAACATCAAATTAGCCACCTCCAAGTTTGTATAATATTCTTCTAGGTCTATGGCCCCAAGGTGCCTCTGTGTCAAAATGACTCAGCCCCAGGTTTCTTTATTTTGGTGCCTAGCGAGGGTTGAGGCCCCAAGGTGACTCTGTACACTACCCTTGGTCAAAAGCACTCGCTTTCATGTTTCAACAAAAATCAGGGGCTTAGATATGGTTGGGGATCCATAGAGGATCTCTGCAGACTGCTCTAATGGCAAATGAGATGTGCTACATGTACATACACAGACATGTACAGAGAAACATTTGTGTAATGTTAATAGCGATTTCATTATTTTATTGTCATTCATAAGTTTTTTTTAGGTTTAGTTTCTTTATTAATCTGGGTTCTCCACAGTGGAATGAACCGACAACTTATCCAGCATATGTTTTACGCAGCGGATGCCCTTCCAGCCACAAGCCAACACTGGGAAACACCCATACACACTCTTTCACATTCACACACTACGGCCAATTTAGTTTATTCAATTCAGCTATACAGCATGTCTTTGGACTGAGGGGGAAACCGGAGCACGCGAACATGGAGAGAACATGCAAACTCCACACAGAAATGCCCACTGACCCAGCCAGGGGTCGAACCAGCGACCTTCTTGCTGTGAGGCGATCGTGCTACCCACTGCGTCACCGTGACACCATTATTCCATTTTATTTGATTAATTTATTCTGTTTTTTTATTGCCAATTTTAACAAAACCAATATAACCCTTTGACCTTTTAATGTTTTGAAACATGGAATTTATTTTCTTAATTCAAATCAGCATAAACCGAAAGCTGTTTTTTTGTTTTGTTTTGTTTGTTTGTTTTGGGTTACATTTTTCATATTGTGGCTTAGTTCCAATAGAAACAGAATGTTAAATGAGAAAACAGTGGACTTGTTTTTTTGTTCTTTTTTACTGCGAGCTGATTGGATGTAGTAAAGTAGGTATTTCCTTCAGATAGATTGGTGGAAGGGTTTGGGGAGAGTTATTACAACCTAACAGACTCCACCTCCTCAACATTTCTGTTTGTTGTTAAAACTGACAGTTGGAGGAGCGTGGTTAAGTATGTTAGCCACACCCAATACTTCAGACAGACGTAAATTTAACTAAAAACAAACAGAAAGTCCATTTTCAGATTTTAATTTCAGATTGCAAGGACAAACCATTTTTTGTCTTAAAGGGCACTTATTTGACCTATTTTTAAGATTTAATATAAGTCTTTTGTGTCTTCAGAATGTCTCTGTAAAGTTTCAGCTCAAAAAACCCATCAGATTATTTATTAGATCTTTTTAAATCTGAGAAATTTGAGCTTTTAAGTCATTGTAGACGTTTATGTTGCCTGTGCCTTTAACATAAATGAGCTAGTTCTTCCCACCTACCATTCCCACTTGTGTCAGAGATCTGTTTGTATTGCTCTGGTGCGTGTAGCCTTCACTTAGATAAACAGCACAGTGACAGACAAGAGTGAAGCAGATCTCCTTTTCTACAGTAAGAACTTTCTCAATGGTTATTGGCTATATTTGTTGTGGAGTTAATTCAAGCCTTTCTGCAACGACGAGTCACTCACAGTGTCATTACAAAGTTTGCATGTTTAGCTTTGCACTGTTTTTGCACAGTAAATGTGACAGGATACACTTTAAATCCGCTGCTCTATGGATATCCGTTATGTTAATATACAATATAAACCTGATTTAAGTTCACAAACCGAGATTGAAGCGACGTCTTTTATTAGTGTACCGACACTATTTACAGTCTTTATTGTAAGCATGTCTGTTTTAAAAACGTTTCAAACTCTTTCTTGAGCTGCAGATGATCACAGAGAGCTGAACAGATCTTTTAATCCCATTTGCTTTGTGCACGTCCTGTCTTGTTGATATGATTATACGTGTTACTAAGGTAAGACAATTTAATATGCAGCTGGCAATCAAATCGGTGGGCGAGGAAAATCACACTCCTACATCACATTGCGGTGGGCCTCAAAATGGGAGGGGTTTGGATCCTATTTTAACGTCAGGAATGTTTGATGAATGATGTTTATATCACCCCAATATGATTATGGACACACTATACCTACGCACAATTCTGTCCAAACAGCATAGGTGCCCCTTTAATGACATGCACAGATGAATTGTTCACCCCAAATTTAGTAATGCGAGCTAACAAATTAAGCATAGTACATTTAACAAGTTAGAAATCCACAAGTTAATTTGCTTTGTTTCCTGGACAGATGTTCTATTTTGACTTCAGGTCCTCTAAACTAGGTCAAAATGCAAAATAGTTTAATCAGAAATTGCCAGTCTGAAGTAGTCAGAGGCAGAAAAAAATGGCGAGCAGGCTCCTGTTTCACATCTTTGTTTCTATTGTCCTTATTTTTTACTTTCTACTCATTTTACTTGTCAGCCTATTAACATTACTGATCATTAAGAGATGCTGGGAAAAGGTGGGAAGTAATTATTAGTCCAGGAGCTTTGTCAGCCACAGTCTGGGTTGAGCCCAGGAGAGTCGCTAATAAGAAACTGCTTTGTTAACAACACACTTGTGGATCTGGAAGAAAACACAGCTTTGGTTTATCAGGATCAGAAATTACGTTGCTACTGTTTGCCATATATTTCAGCTCATACAAGTCACGTTAAATCTTTGTGCTGTTCTTTAATGACTTTTCTTTTGTTTTCTTTGTTTTATCTTTTAGAGAGAATGAACATGTTGTCTGCATTGATCGCCCCCTTCAAGTACATGACCCCGGTGGCCAACGGCACAGAAGACGAGGACACACTGAGTCAGTATACAGCAAACTCTTTTCTATTTTTAAGTTTTTATATATGGATGATTTACAATATCTACTTAAGAGTTGAAGGCAGACAGAACATTTCAGTCTTTTTTTGCTGACAATTTAGGCTTGCATCCATGTGTTGAAGTTTATTTTCACAGATGAATTTCATTTGGTTCCATCACAACACAGTTGGGGTGTGAAATAGAGGCTTTAATGTGTGATCAGACTTTCACACTCTAAAATCTCATAACCGTCTGCTCTCCGGCATTACAAAACAGCGCCTCCTTTGCATTGTATATGGGAGAGACGATTTGTACCCACTTTAAGTATGGACTCCAAGCCAATTTTGTGGGAGATTATGGAGTGATTTGCTAGATAATGCCCCATTTTAGAGGATTTGTCCTCAGATTTTTGCAACAGTTAAGTAAGGCCGGCTTTGTCGTACGGAAACTGTTAGGAGCAGCTGCTTTGGGGATGGAAATGAGAGTTTATTAACTAGTATATGAACTTACAGGCTTTTCATCATAGGCAGAACAGAGTAGAAGAGGTCTCTGACTTTTTTTTTGGCAAAATTACCTCTTTAATAATACAAAATTTCTGCTTTCAACATAGGCACCAGCAGTGCTGAGGTCAAGGAGAACCGTAACACAGGAAATCTGGAGGATTGCGCCATTGTTACATCAGACTGTCAGACACTTTTCTTCACGGATTCACCCAGGGATGGGGCTTCTGGCCTCAAAAGAAAGCGGCCTTTGGAGGAGGACAATAACGGACACTTGCGCAAGTTGCGGCTGTACTGCAAGAAACTTGCATGGTCTGATGCACCAAAGAATGCTCTGGTCCAGTTAAACGAGCTGAGACCGGGCCTACAGTATCGGATGGTCTCTCAAACAGGACCGGTCCACGCACCACTCTTTTCCATCGCAGTAGAAGTCAACGGACTCACATTCGAGGGTACTGGTCCAACAAAGAAGAAGGCTAAGATGAAAGCCGCCGAGATGGCCCTCAAATCATTCATCCAGTTCCCCAATGCCTCGCAAGCTCATTTGGCAATGGGGGGCTTGAGCAGCCCCACAGCCGACTTCACCTCAGACCAGTCCGACTTCCCGGACACTCTTTTTAAAGGTTTCGAGCCTGACGGCTGCCGCTCTGCTGAGAACGAGTTGTTATCTAGTGCTCTCCGATTGCGCCACACATTGGACTTGATGGTGGTACAGGCCAGGCAAGAAGACCCCTGCGTTCCACCGGTTCCAGTTTCCCCGCCCCAGCCTAGCCCAGTCGTCCTGCTCAATGACCTGCGGCCTGGCCTGCGATACGCCTGCTTGTCAGAGCGCGCCCAGGGCAAGCGGGCACACCGCAGCTTCATCATGGCAGTTCGAGTGGATGGCAGGATATTCGAGGGCTCGGGTCGCAGTAAGAAGCAGGCAAAGAGGCAGGCGGCCGTGTGCGCCCTGCAGGCACTCTTCAACTTCAGGCTGGCACCTGAGGCGAGAGCGGGACACCGGCCCAGTAGGATCAAATGCCCTCATTTGCCCCAGGTGAGTATTCCGGTCCAGCTGCTGGCAGGCCACCCGCTCCATACGGCGGGCCTTAATAACCAAAGCAGCGGGAACACGGGCATACAGAACAGCCAGCCAAGACTTAATTAAGAGGGAGGAGATAATGTTTGGGGAGGCATGGGGCAGTGCAGATGGATTATGGGGGAGAGGACAGAGCAAAAGGTGGAAGCATTTTATGTTAGCACACAGGCTTTAACATTTGCTTTGGGCAGGACAGGACGGCATATCTAGTGTAAACACACACATGCGTGTGTACTTAGGAAAGCAGAGGTAAACAGAATCTATTCACAGATCTATTCAGACGGAAAAAGGATGTAAATGAGGCAAATTATCATTCGGGAACCTCTGACTCCAGAGAGAAAGTCGATGCGGCAACAAATGCTTTTTTTCTTCTTCTTCTTTTCACTTTGGATGTGTTTATAGAGCTAAATTGCAAAAGTATTGTTATTTTGCACAATCTCTAGTTTCCTCATGTATGACATGGCAGTGTCTATAAACATTAATTCAATCTGTTGCCCAAAGGAGATTGAAAAAAGCACAGAGCAAATCGACAAACAATCCTCAGACCCATTCTTTTGTTATTTAGTCAAATATGTAAATAGCAATCAGACTAGGGAAATGGTGTTTATTTTTTTCCTCGTAGAGAACTCTAAAGTATTTTCGGGCCCTTGTGTGTCCAGATGGAGTCGAAATTTAATCAGCATGGAGAGAGAGTTATCAGTCATTTATTACGTTTATTTGAATGGTGTAATTAATTAATTAGTTAATTAATGAAATGTAGTCAATACACTGAATACCACATAATTAAATCGAAAGGCAAAATGCAGATTAACTTGAAGATGGGATTGTAGCTATTGTATATGTTCCATGGCTTTATTTAGGTTGTTGCATAATATTACATGCCAGTAGAATTGTTCAGGGGTGTGTTTACCAAACAACAATGGAACTCGCGACTGAACTATCATAGTACGATAGTCACAGTACATAGACGTTTGGGGAAAGAACGATGTAGTGACGAGTGTTTCCCAAAACTGTAGTTGCTCTGTCGCAGATCCAGCATTTAAACCACGTTAGTTATAACTTAAAGCATCTGTAACTATGCTCTAAACGGGGTGGAGTAACAACTTTTTTTAAAGAGAAAAAAAAAACTAAAGTTTTGTGCAAATTATATTGCTTTACACGCACCCGCATTTTTAAAATCCAATATTACGCTAGTTTTGGTAAAAACATACATTCATTTTCCATATTAATTGAAATATATGTAAACGGAACATATAGTGCCTATGTTTCCATCACAAATATTATAAATATTGTATTCTTAAACATAAAAGCACTTACAAAAAGCTAACACGTATAATTTTAATAATGTAAATCGTTAATGTTCGTAATTTACAGTAGGCTTTTTATTAGGAAATTAAAACAAACCTACTTAATAATAATAATAACGATAATAATAATTATTATTAGTAGTAGTATTAGTATTTTATTATTATTCATTTATTATTATTATTATTAACTCTCTACTAGCCGGGCTTCCAGCTAATTCTATCAAGCCTCTTCAGCTGCTTCAGAACGCAGCAGCACGAGTGGTCTTTGATGAACCCAAAAGAGCACATGTCACTCCGCTACTCACCCGTTTGCACTGGCTGCCAGTTGCTGCTCGCATCAAATTCAAAGCTCTGATGTTTGCTTACAAAGCGACCTCTGGCTTTGCTCTTTCTTATCTGCTCTCACTTCTGCAGATATATGTGCCCTCCAGAAACTTGAGTTCTGTGAATGAATGTCGCCTCGTTGTTCTATCCCTAAGAGGGAAGAAATCACTTTCCCGAACTCTCGCTTTCAATCTGCCCAATGAATGAACTCCCTAACTACATCAGAACAGCAGAGTCACTTACTGTCTTCAAGAAACGACTAAAAACTTAACTATTTAGTCTCCACTTTCCTTCCTAATCTTAACTGCCTCTCAGGCTATACCACTAACTGTACCCTCTCTCTCTCTCTCAAAAAAAAAAAAAGTACTAATGCTTAGCTTCTTAGACTTTACACACCTGAAACTTGTCTATAGCACGTGTTCACTGCTGCTCTTATAGTTGTGTAAATTGCTTCCTTGTCCTCATTTGTAAGTCGCTTTGGATAAAAGCGTCTGCTAAATGACTAAATGTAAATGTATTAAGTAGGATTTTTTTTTCATTTCTTAATAAATAGCCTACTTTAAATTAAAACAATTAACGTATGCTGTGGTTGTATCGTGGACGAAAATGAAGAGTGAAAGTGTAAATGGGTTGTGGAGTTCTGGAAGAAAGTAGCCTAAAGAGAGTGTGAGAAGGGGGATAGGTAAAATGAGATGAGGGTTCAGACTTCAGAGGTGCTTGTTCCGGCACAAATTAACTTGGGACAAGTTAACACTAATGATATTGGAACGTTCGAAAGGAAAAGGGCATAAGGTGAGTAACTGGGCATAGAACACAGCCAGGAACTATGCTTCTGACTACAGCTCTAGAGGTGTAGTTGCAAGCGTACAAGTTTGCGATGCAGTTCGTTGGAACGATGTATTTGGGAAACGCCAAATCAACGAGCTATGTTTGTAACGACTGAACTTGCGACCTTAGTTAGGTAACGATGGTTTTTGGAAATGCACCCCAGTTTGAGACTCGCCTCTAACATTTTCCTCAAATTATTTACCTTTTGTCATAAGCCAATCATGGTCCTTAACCTCTTAATAATGGAGTTTTGCCTTTCTTAGTTTAAAACATCACGACTCTACAGTTCATTGGGTGGTTTATAACTTACTTGTGTTTTTTTCCCTCAAGTATGTGAATGTATATCTGTGTACTGTATGTGAGCAGCAGCTCTCATTTGTGTGTAAGTGCAAGAGTTTCATGCACTGCATTAGTATTCATCCCCGTTCCTGCACAGAGCCGACAGGGAGAATGTTGTCTTTCCTCTCCTACTACAGCAGCCAAACAACCTGCACATGTTTGCCGGAGAGAAACTTCTCCTTTCTCCTGCTCGCTACGCTCTTTAAAAGGATTTCTAAGAGGATTTGCCTCACTAGTTTAGTTCCAGAAATGCACTTCCTTCTGGAAATTCTTGAAAGTCAGACTATACGGCGTCTGCAGTCGAGTCTCTCAGAAACGATGACGGAAACATGTACATGAAATCAGAAACGATTCTCCTTCTCCATCACAGAATGATCCAGCAGCATCTGGTCAGTGAAACGTGAGTTTGCGCTTGTGTGTGTTTGAGCTTGTATGACGGTTTCTCAGTAGTCTGGAGATCTAAGGGTTGGATGGCGCTCAAACCACTGCCTGTAGGGTGTCTTCCTGTGCCGCAGGGCCCTGCTGATAGCAACCGCTGCCAGCTCTGCCGCTGTCACACTGCTCTCAAGACCCCAGATTTTTCTCTTTCTTTCTGCTTTGCTTTAATGACATTCAGTGCAGCAACTAGTAGTAGCAGCTTTTCTATAGGAACAGAATTTCTGTCTATAACGTGGATATGTGGAAGCATTTCATTTTTAGTTTTTATGCTACGCTATCTCAAGGCAATTCCTAACTTTTTGATTTTGTGCCTAATTCATATGAATTCATCTCATTTGTACAATTTAGATTATACAATTTGCCTTGCCTTGCCTTGCCTTGCCTATGATTTGCTCATCCCTCAGTGATGACTAGGTTTTGGGGTGGGGTTTGGTTCCACGCCTCCTTAAAAAACAAAAAAACTTGTACAATATAGCCACTAAACTGACAAAATGTAAAATAGTTACTATTCCTTGTGAGATCAGCCTATATTTGTGATATTTTAAAGTGTAATTTTAAATAAGAATAACTAATAATAATAATAATACAACATAGACTCGTTCTGAAAATGTCCCCCTATATACAGTTGTTGTTGTATATACACTGTTTGTTTGTTTACCACAGTGAAGGAAGTCCCGCATTTCACTCAGATAAGCCAATTGTCATTCTTTACAGCCCCCTTAGTTCTTTGGGGGAGGGGTCTCTACAGATTTGTGGGTTTGTTATGACAAGTCCTGTCATTTGGCGTCTACTGTGTGCCTGCGTAGATTTTGATCGGAGAAATCACATCACATTATATCCCATCACACAATGTGCACTTTCCTTAAAAGGGACTTTGATGATGATGATGATGATAATAATTATAATAATAATAATAATAATAATAATAATAATAGTAACAATTGAGAAAAATTGACTGATTGATTGATTCTTTTATTTTGTTTCATTTCATTTTGTTTCATCCATTCTTTTATTCATTCATTCATTTTTTGATTTATTCATTCATTAATTCTTTGATTCATTGATTCATTCTTTGATTCATTCATTCGCTCTGATTCATTCATTAATTCGTTCTTTGATTCATTCATTCGTTCTTTGATTTATTCATATATTCTTTGATTCATTCATTTATTCTTTGATTCATTCATTCTTTTTTTATTCATTCATTTATTAATTCTTTGATTCATTGATTCATTCTTTGATGCATTCATTCGTTCTTTGATTCATTCATTTGCTCTTTGATTCATTCATTCATTCGTTCTTTGATTCATTCATTTGCTCTTTAATTCATTCATTCATTTGTTCTTTGATTCATTCATTCGTTCTTTGATTCATTTATTCTTTTTTGATTCATTAATTCATTCTTTGATTCAGTCAGTCTATCAGTCTTTGATTCATTCCTTCGTTCGTTCTTTGATTCATTAATTTATTATTGGATTCATTCATTCATTGCCTCATTCATTTTGATTCATTCATTTGTTCTTTGATTCATTCATTCGCTCAGTCGTTCTTTGATTTATTCAATTATTATTTGATTCATTCATTCTTTCTTTGATTCATTCATTCATTCTTTGATTGATTTATTAATTCAGTCTTTGATTCATTCATTCAGTCAGTCTTTGATTCATTCATTAATTCATTCTTTGATTTATTTGTTCATTCATTCTTTGATTAATTCATTTATTCTTTGATTCATTCATTTATTTTTTCTTTGATTCATTCATTTATTTTTTGATTGATTCATTCATTCTTTAAATTCATCTATTCGCTCTTTTATTCGTTCAGTCAGTCTTTGATTCATTAATTTGTTCTTTGGTTCATTTCTTCTTTGATTCATTCATTTTGATTCATTTATTCATTCTTTGATTCGTTCATTCATTGATTTTTGTTGTGTCTCTGAGGCCTTTTTGTTAATTTAAAATATTTTAATCAAGTAGTCATTCAGTAGAATGTAATGTGTCCAACAGAAAAATTAAGTAGTTTGTTGATAAATGTGAAAATAATGAAATAATGAAATAAAAAATAATTAAAACTAGTTTTCCCTGACCTCTGGTTAGTTTCTGATCCAGAAGCATTACAGGATATTGAGATAAAATGAGATGATGGTTAACCAGGATTTCCAGTGAAACAAATAAGCTTTGGAAGATTAAAATGGAGATGAAGAAAGAGTGCCATAGAGAGAGTGAAATAAGGGTCACCTTTGGAGTGGAATAGAAGGACAGGGAGACTCTGGTGGGTGGCAGGCATTTCTGGCACAGATGGAATATTCTGTAGGAACGGCCGGCTGTAGAACTGTGATGCCCCAGGCAAATATGAACAATAACTTGCAGGCTACCCTTCTCCACCACCTCTTAAATGAAAAATTGAACCGTCATGGAGGCTGCATGCCTTGTTGCTCACATCCCTATGCTTCTTCACATCTCTAAATAATGACACACTTACACACACACACACACACACACACATGCACACTCCCCGCAGGGATTTACCTGCATGCTCTGTGAAAGTCAATATAACATTGAAGAAGTAATATGAGAACCAGGTACGAAGCAAGACTTATTAAGTCAGCCCCAAAAACATCCATCAATCACGGGATCATAATCCCCTAGTGTTTCTCTAACTTCGTTTCCTGCTAAAAAGGACGTGTACAAAGCCATGCCTTGCATCAAGGTTATTTTAGTAAACTATTTGTCAAAAAAAAAATTTTGTTAGCTAAAAAAAATCATAATAAATGCAAACTAAAGCTAACAAGTCACTGAACTTGGCTAATTAACTGGTAACATTTTAGTTTGGGGCACAATTCATGGTGTTAACAAACCATTAACTAAGAAGTTAAGCTCTAAACTACTAATTAGCTGTTTTTTAATAGTTAGTAAGGTAGTTGGGTTTAGGATTAGGGATGCAGCATAAGATCATACATTAACTACTAATGAACAGTTAATATCTTAATAAGAAGCAGCTAATAAGCTAGTAGTTGAGAGCGACATAAACTAAAGTGTTGCCAAATAATTATTAGCAAAAATAAATAACCTTTATCAGAATTAATAAGCATTCATTTAGAGAAACACCTGTAGAGTGTAGAGTAGACCTGTGCTTTTACTGCCAAACACATCACTCAGACACATGATTTTATATATCTATATATATATATCTATATATACATCTATATCTATATATATATATATATATATATATATATATATATATATATATATATATATATATATATATATATATATATATATATATATATATATATATACATCTATATATATATATATATATATATATATATATATATATATATATATATATATATATATATATATATATATATATAGATATATATATATATAGATATGTTTAACTGCATAATACAGTGTTATCTAATATATGAAGAAGATTGTCTGAATTCTTTGTTTCACTATTATTCATTGCATTTGTGTGGTTTTGGATTCATTGTTTGTTCAGTTATTTTGTATTTATTACTAAGAGGTTTGTACAAGAGTCAATGTTAGCAGTGCAAACATTAAACTTTGATATTTTTTTCTAGAATTAGACTTTAACTAACCGAATAAAACCATTAATGAAATGAACTAAAACTAATCTGATATTTACAGAAAAATAAAAATACTAATTTACAAAATGCAAACACTATAATAACCTTGCCTTTCACTATATATAATATCATCACACAAGTAGCAGTGCAATATGGCTGTATATCGGCACTTGTGAGAGGCGTGCATTGTCCCTCCAGTGACGATAAATAGCCATATTGTACTGCTACGATTGGGATATCGCATTTATATAACAGTTTAATGGCATAATCATGTGTATAAAAAAAGGAAAGTAAGCACGGAGAGTCTAAAAATCCTTTTGAATGAAGAACTACTTTCCTCCATTCATTCTCATCTGCAGCTGACATCAGAACAGCAGAAGCCGTTGCTCATTTCACTAACGTTACTTTGATGTTATATGTTTGATATCACATTGAGAACAATGATTCTCTAGCGTAATGTCTAAAGTGATGACAAAACTGGTGATTTTGCTCACATTTTAAGATTATAAGGCTGAACAGTATGAAATGCCATCAGTCTACAGAGATTTCCTAGTGTTTCTGTTGCAATAGGGAGATCACAATGATTACCCAGAAAAATCTAAATGTAAAGCAAACACTAGCAGATTATTGTTCTGTTTGCGATAAGGAAAAATGCTAAACACTTGCAGGCATTTCTACTTTCTTTCTGTTTATCGAACTAGTTTAGAGTATATATATATATATATATATATATATATATATATATATATATATATGTGTGTGAATGTGTATATATGTGTGTATGTGTATATGTATGTATGTATGTATATATATATATGTATGTATGTATGTATATGTGTGTGTGTGTGTGTGTGTGTGTGTGTGTGTGTATATATGTATAAGTGTTATTATTTTGTTTTTAAAAAATTTGATAGTGAGTTTTTTTATTTTTGCTTTTGGGGGAAAAAAGTCTGTTAATGTTTAAACAATATGATTTGTTTTACATATATTTGCAAATTATAATACTAATGATAGAATAATACAATAATAATTACAAATAAAATAAAAATAAAGCATAAAAAAATAAATAAATGAATAAATACTGACCTTCAGTTTTAATCTAAATTAGTTTAATCCTCTTCAATTGAACCATTTCTAGTAGAAAGTATGTCTTGAAAATAATTGATAAAAGGTTGCAAGATTTATTAGAATTTATCTTCCTTTTTTAATGCAGAATCTGATTTGCAGTCACACTTTCATCAAGATATTTTTTTTCTGTTTCTTAGAAGTATAAATGCAGGACAAACTGATTTGGCATCAGAAGTCTGCCCACGTTATATGGTGGAATGATTGCAGTGCATGGTTAGGTTGATTGGCCACTTAATCTCTCAGCGCAGTCACAAATATCTGCAGCGTTGCCAAGTCAACGCACAAACCCTGTTTAGACAGGAAAAAGCCAGAGTCTAAGCAAAAGGGGGCGACGTCGGTGCAACCGCAGGTCCTGACCATGTCACTGCTATAGTTAACCTTATAGACCACAGAGTATTTGACTGAAGAAATTACCACTGAATGCTGCTTGATATCAATCACTGTCTAATCAGGAGTGTGCTGAGACCAGTTATGTGCTTGAATTCTGCAGCCGGCATTTAAAAGGCTTACAGAAATGGAGGAACTAAAGGGAGAGTTTTAAAAGAGGAAAGGGAGATGTGTGTGAAAAGGTGGAGTCAGATAGAGTGTTAGTGGAAATATATCGCAGGGGAGGGGAGATATTGCAGAATGAGTTCAGAATGAGAACAGGTTCATCAACAGAAAGGTGGAGTTGAAGTGGGAGGTCATTGGAAGTAAATGTTAAAGGGATAGTTCAGCCAAAAATGAAGATCTGAGTTGGTTGCTTCTGTTGAGCAGAGGATGTGTTTTACAGTAGCAGGGCTAGAGATGCTCATGAAAACAGATTCACCATTAACCGAAAGCATGTGTTTCATTTTTAATTGATTAATGGTATCAGTAATGATTCATATTTGTAATCACATGTACACACATATTTGTAACTCACGAAATGGTACCACGTGCAACACATACTTTGCCAAAGAACCAAAATGAAAGAAGAATATTGGTCACAGTTTGACACAGACGAGTTGATGCTAATCCAGCGCTGATGCTGATTGTCTCTGTCCTGGATCCGCATCATAAACACTTCTGTTTATTTGCACAACTGGAGAAAGAAGCCGCAAAACAAAACTCTCCAAAATGTGCGCTGCTTTGGAAACAAGCCGGCCACAAATCAGAGCTTCATGTATGCAAATTAATGCAATATCATATGCAAGGAACAAAATTGTAATATGCTCTAGTAGCCTATACTTTACAAAAGTATGTATTTCATCCCATGCAGCACTTGCACATGAACCGTGAGTGAGAGTGAAAATGAAAGCACACAAGCTCTAAGGTAAAACCAGACCCTCAAGACATAATCTTTAAAATAATGGCTTTTATTAAAAATTAGGACAGAGGTTTGTAATATATTTATAAGCATTAATTAAATGCATATTTTGTGTGGAGCGATCGATTTGAGCCTGCTGTTTTTATTTGACAGAGAAAAAAAAAACATATGATTGGAAAAAGACAGCCGATGCCGGTCCTTAAAAAGGATTGAGTCAGTGTTTTCGTTTTGTAATCTAAATTTAAGTCATTTAAGTGAAAAATATCTAGGGCAGGCCTATTTATTTTATTATTTTTATTTAGTTTATTCTGTTTTTCTTTGCTATTGGAAACACTGCAGGTGCGTGAAGATGTCCTGTTGTTATGTTCTGTAATTAATATGTTTGCATGTTAAAATAAATCTGTATTTTTAATAGACACAAAATACACACGTAATCTATTATTATTATTATTATTATTTAATATTAATCTGACCAGTTAACAATTAATATTAGCTTAACGAGTGGCGGTTGGCAGTTGGCAAAGTTAACCGAAATCAGCATCTCAAGCAGGGCCATACTGCAATTTAATTTTACAGTAAAATATCCTTACCCTAACTTCTATAGTATGCTGATTTAGTTACTGCTGACTTCTGAAACTCATATCAGACTCCAGAATAACACCAAGATAACACTTTCCTAATCATAATAGTTTTAATAACTCATTTCTAATAACTGATTATTTTCTCTTTGCCATGATGACAGTACATGATATTTGATTAGATATTTTTAAGACACTAGTATTCAACTTAAAGTGACATTTAAAGTCTTAATTAGGGTAATTAGGCAAGTTAGGGTAATTAGGCCACTCACTTTACAGTGATTATTATACAGTATTATACAACAGTAGTTTGTTCTGGAGTCAATCAAAGAATATTGCTTAAGGGGGCTAATAATGACCTTGAAATGGTTTTAAAATTAATAACAGTTTTTATTCTAGCCTAAATAAAACAAATACGACTTTCTCCAGAAGAAAAAATATTATCGGAAATACTGTGAAAATTTCCTTGCTCTGTTAAACATCATTTGGGAAATACTTGAAAAAGAAAAACAGTTTCACAGGAGGGCGAATAATTCTGACTTCAATTGTATATTGCGCACCAACATCGAAACATGGTCTTTAAGTCTGTTTATATTTTGTCTGGTCTGCTTCTCGTGCCTTTGAGATTTCTCATTGAGAAGCGACAACATGTAGGTGTCTCGTTTCTGCTCCAGCGAATTATGCTGCTCTTTTGATATATGGATTCCGAAAGTATGCACGGACTTTGACTAATCTAGCATGGTAATTTCCCCAGCAGAGTGAATTAAGACTGTTTTCACACACGTGAAGGTGACCTTGTCCACCAGCCTGCCATTCGGTGATTATTTTTGTACTCCTTTCTCTTTCTCTCTCTCTCTCTCTCTGTTTTTAACCCCTTTGACTTAATCACACCAGATATAAACAAGCCTCCAGCAGCCACGAAGCAAAAATCATTAATTAAGACTGCCACAAAAAATTAGAGATGGCAGGATGGTAAGAGAGTGAGAGAGAATACAGATTGCAAAGTGTGAAACAGACATTATGAGCATAATTGATTAACATTATCAGCGTCTCCTAGAGACTCTCCACATCTCAGGCGCCGTTTAGTTATTTTTAAAAATACTGTTAGGAAGGAATATTGGTTAAATATGCCGCCAACACTAGTCTCAAAATAACTCCATTGTCATGGGCAGACTTTAAGCGTATTGATTAAATTCATCAACTTTAGCTGAGTCTGATAGTTGACAATAACAAAGGAATGTTTTACAGAATGGTGTACTCATTTAAAGCTTCAACAGGTAAAAAAAATTGCTCACAGATAGTTTTTGCAAATTTTTTTTTAAATATGAAGGTGACTTGTAGCCATCTTTCTGTGTTTTTGTGTCCTTTCCCACAAAGCAATCTCGTATATGGAAATATTTGCATATTTGGACTATATGCTACATGTATTGTAAAAATAGCCACTTGCATGTTTTTTTTTTACCATTGGAATTATTAATATGTACATACATGTTTAAATATATTAGTTATCAGTTTATATGGGTGCTCATATATGGCTATATGTCTAATACATTTTAATTATATACATATTTTTATAATTCGAATGGAAGTAAAATATATGTTTGCAATATTTTGAAAGATATGTTGCATATTATATTATATTATATTATATTATATTATATTATATTATATTATATTATATTATATTATATTATATTATATTATATTATATTATATTATATTATATTATAATATATTATATTATATTATGTTATATTATATTATATTATATTATATTATATTATATTATATTATATTATATTATATTATGTTATATTATATTATGTTATATAATATTATATTATATTATATTATTTTATACTATATTATATTATATTATATTATACTATATTAAATTATATTATATTATATTATATTATATTATATTATACTATATTATATTATACTATATTAAATTATATTATATTATATTATATTATATTATATTATATTATACTATATTATACTATATTAAATTATATTATATTAAATTATATTATATTATATTAAATTATATTATATTATATTATATTATATTATATTATATTATATTATATTATATTATATTATATTATATTATATTATATTAAATTATATCATCATAAATTATATTATATTATATTGTATTATATTATATTATACTATATTATATTAAATTATATCATAATATATTATATATTATACTATATTATATTATATTATTTTAATTTATATTATATTATATTATATTATATTATATTATATTATATTATATTATATTATATTATATTATAATTTAATTTAATTTAATTATATTATATTATATTATATTATATTATATTATATTACATTATATTAAATTATATTATATTATATTATATTATATTATATTACTTTATATTATATTATATTATATTATATTATTTTATACTATATTATATTATATTATGCTATATTATATTATATCATATTATATTATATTATTATACTATATTATATTATATTATATTATATTATATTATATTATACTATATTATATTATATTATATTATATTATATTATTTTATACTATATTCTATTATATTATATTATATTATATTATATTATATTATATTATTTTATACTATATTCTATTATATTATACTATATTATATTATATTATATTATATTATATTATTTATATTATTATTATATAACATTATATTCATTAGGGGTGTCAAAAATAATTGTTTCTTCTGTGCACCGCAATGCAGATGCGGACAATTTGGTATCAATTCAGTAATAGATCCTAACCAGTTATTCCATACTGATGTGATTTATCTCATATGCGCTATATTACGGTAGTTTACTATGACGAGGGAGGCGAGCGCGAGTAATTAAAACACTCCAACTACTTATAAAACGCAGAAATTGTGCACGATTCACTGTGTGATTTATCAGTGTTTATCATCAGTGAACAGCACCAGAGCGTTAGAGCCAATCGCAGCCCTTTCTGTTGAGCGCGTGACCAATCACGGGTGAATTTGCTCAACAAGGCTCAGAAAGCGAGCAGGATATGTACATTTGTTTATTTTCTTTAATTGCTCATGTTGTTCTGTGCATGTGCTTGAGTTTTTAAAGGTACAGTTCATATATCTGACTGATTGTATTAAAGGACAAAATTGTATTACAAATAGTTTATAAATATATTTATACTTGTTAATACAAGAATTGTTGTGCTGTGATGTAAAATATAAAATTGTGTATGGAAAGCATCGTCAATCCACTGTGATGCACCGAGATATCGAATTGAACCAAATCGATGACATGATAATCACATCCGAACTGTGAGACCAGTGTAGGTTCACACCTCTAATATATATATATATATATATATATATATATATATATATATATATATATATATATATATATATTAGAATTTTTTTGTTTTTTTTATTATTAATTTATTTATTTATTAAATATATTTATTTATGTACAATTTATTTTACATAAAATATAGAATTTTATATCAATTCCAAATATAAACTTGTATCTCATATATGTAATTTGCATTTCCATGTATGAGTTTTCTATATAGGTTGTGTTGTGTCATAGCAGCTTTACAGTTGGGCGTTTATCCATCATTATTTTTTTTTTCTAAAGCCATTCTTACAAATTTGGTGAATCTGTATTGAAAACACAAAGGGCGTCATGGTGGCGCAATGGGTAGCACGATCACCTCACAGCAAGAAGGTCGCTGGTTTGAGCTATAGGTGAATTGAATAAAGCTAAATTGGCTGTAGTGTATGTGTGTGAAAGAGTGTGTGGGTATTTCCCAGTGTTGGGTTGAGGCTGGAAGGGCCTCTGCTGCATAAAACATGCTGGATAAGTTGGCGGTTTATTCCACTGTGGTGACCCCTGATTAATAAAGGGACTAAGCCGAAGGAAAATGAATGAAAACACAAACTGTAAATGTCTCAACACATTAAACTTGCCTAAATCACATCAGCTTTAAGTGCAGTTTCCACATTTCTTGTGGTTCTATGATATTCTGAAATGGGAGCTCTTTACACATGAAAGGTTATCATCATCATCAGAATGGGCTCATCCATATGCAAAGAATGACCTATGAGACTACTATATCCTTTCCATTCTGTCAGCACAAACACAAGACACTACGCATACAGTTTAACTTTTATAAGCTAGATACACTATTATCTGACAGAAAATATGTATTTTAAAGGTGCCATATGCTGCATTAAATCAATAATTGTTCTCTGAGGGGGAGTGTTAGAGAGTGGAGTCAGAATGAGGGGGAGTGTCAGAGAGTGGAGTCAGAATGAGGGGGAGTGTCAGAGAGTGGAGTCAGAATGAGGGGGAGTTTTAGAGAGTGGAGTCAGAATGAGGGGGAGTGTCCGAGAGTGGGGTCAGAATGAGGTGGAGTATACGAGGGTGGGGTCAGAATTATTGGGAGCATCAGATGGTGGGATCAGAATGATTCGGAGCATTAGAGGGTGGAGTAAGAATGAGGAGTGTTTGAGGGTGAAGTCAGAATGAGGGGGAGTGTCCGAGGGTGGAGTCAGAATGAGGGGGAGTGTCCGAGGGTGGAGTCAGAATGAGGGGGAGTGCCAGAGGGTGGGGTCAGGATGAGGGGGCGTGCCAGAGGGTGGGCTCAAAATGGGGGGGAGTGTTTATGGAATAATTAAGAATGAGTTGGAGCATCAGATGGTGGGGTCAGAATAATTCGGAGCATCAGAGGGTGGAGTCAGAATGAGGAGGAGTGTCCGAGGGTGGATTCAGAATGAGGGGGAGTGCCAGAGGGTGGGGTCAGGATGAGGGGGAGTGTCCGAGGGCGGAGTCAGGATGAGGGGGAGTGCCAGAGGGCGGGGTCAGGATGAGGGGGAGTGCCAGAGGGTGGGGTCAGGATGAGGGGGAGTGCCAGAGGGTGGGGTCAGGATGAGGGAGAGTGCCAGAGGGTGGGGTCAGGATGAGGGAGAGTGCCAGAGGGTGGGGTCAGGATGAGGGAGAGTGCCAGAGGGTGGGGTCAGGATGAGGGAGAGTGCCAGAGGGTGGGGTCAGGATGAGGGAGAGTGCCAGAGGGTGGGGTCAGGATGAGGGGGAGTGCCAGAGGGTGGGGTCAGGATGAGGGGGAGTGCGAGAGGGTAGGGTCAGGATGAAGGGGAGTGCCAGAGGGTGGGGTCAAAATGAAAGGGGTTGTTTATGGAATAATTAAGAATGAGTTGGAGTGTCAGATGGTGGGATCAAGATCAGGGGGCGTGTCAGGGTGGGGCAGAATGAGGGGGAGTGTCAGAGGGTGGAGTCAGAAAGAAAGAAGGGGGTTGTTTATAGTTAAGAATGAAGAGGAGTGTCAAGAGGTGGGATCTGAATTAGTGTTTATGGACTGGTTAAAACTGACAGGAAATGTCAGGGCAGAGTCAGAGTTAAGGGGGAGGTTTATATATATGGTTATATATGTTTATTTATTTTATTATTTATTTAACTGAACAGGACACAGGATTTGAAAAAAAAAATATTGAAGAAGAATTTTGATGTTTATTGTTTGTAAAAACAAAAAAAGGTAAACATCATCTAAAACTAATGAAATATAAAACAGCTTGTGTGATGTTTAATTTGACCTCCTGATGCTTTCAGTGCCATATGGAAAAGCAGCGAGTCTAAAGGTCTGTTTCAGAGTCTGACTCTGCTCATCCACTTCCCTCTTCCCCTGTAATCATCCGGATTGATGACAGTCTTAAACACACACACACACACACACACACACACACTCATCATCTCTCGCACCTGACAGTCTCCTGTGATCAGCGCGCATGCTCATAATCACCTCCCAGCGAGATGCTCACACTTCATTAAAAGCATAATCAACTTCATTACAGTGCCATAGACACTCAGCTAGCTAACGGGCTCCGATAAATCACAGGCGCTGCTTCAGTGTGTGTTTATCTCGCTGAGCCAGGTGGAAGAAATAGCGGCCAGAGGAAACTATCTGAACACATGTGGCCTTTTACACGACCTTATGCCTAGTTAGACTGTATATGTGCTTGTAGGCTACATCCAGTTACCGCTATCCATTAACAATACACATATTGCCAACTGTCCTGTGAGAAATCACCCCCCCTCCCCCAGTTTAAATGTGTGTCCCCTCACTAACCTGAAGCCTTTCTGCTTTTTAGCAAAACTGAATATTTAAGGAGGTCGCTCAGTAACTACAGTAATGGGAGGCTGTGCAGTATAGTTATTCTCCCAGAGATAAGTGATGGTATTAGGAATGAAGTGAAGCAGAATTTTTTGCAGTGGTAAGTAAATTGCACTGATCTTCTGATTGCTTTTATAAAATGAGCTGATGTTCATGAAGTAATTAAATGTATTGTCATTAACATACATCAACCAGTATAATTCTTAGCTACAGTAACTACATTAAAGCCCTTAATATTGAATTGATCGTGCTCACTGATGTATGCGCAGCTTATTATCGCCTCAAACGTTGCTCATTATATTAGATTCATATATGCTTGTTATTGCCAGACACTATTATCATAGTAGCATTCTGTTTTTTTTTTGTTGGTAGTTTAGATTTGTATAGCGGTTTTAGATGCTTTAGACCTTATTTCTGACCCACAAAACCAGGGATGTTTTCTGGCAGTAGCCAAAAACTACATTTATGGGTCAAAATTTGTGATTTTTCTACTCTGCCAAAATCTTTCATTCTTTCATTTCTATTTCGGCTTAGTCCCTTTATTAATCTGGGGTCGCCACAGCAGAATGAACCGCCAACTTATCTAGCATATGTTTTACGCAGCGGATGCCCTTCTAGCTGCAACCCATCAATGGGAAAATGCCAATAATCATTACTGAATATTAAGCAAAGGTCATGAAGATATTTTGTCAGTTGCCTACTGTAAATATAGTTTGATTAGTAAGGTGCATAAAAAAGTCAAGACAACAAATATTTTTATGTTGCTTTAACTTGTTTTAAGGAGTTATTCAGGTTTCAACTAAATTTTATTAGTTATACACAGTTGAACTTAATTTTAACCAGTTTGATTAATGTAAGCTGAGATGACTAGATAATGTGATTCAACAAAAAAAATAAGGCAGCAATATTTGTTTACAGTGTACGCACTACATTTAGACAATGTTATAGTCACGTTCGATTTTGTGAACCCTCAGATTCCGGAATAGAGGTTAAACAATGGATTGGTTAAATAATAAATCAAATATTGTTGTATCCCAGCAAAGTATACGTCTGTGGAAAGCTTATTCATTCAGCTTTCATTGTGATGTAAAAATCTCCATAGATTAAAAGTGACTTTGTTAAACCATAGAATTGAGATCGAACTCCCATAATGCAATTCACAACCATATATATATATATATATATATTTTTTTTTATGTATATATATATATATATATATATATATATATATATATATATATATATATATATATATATATATATATATAATGTTTGTGTGTGTGTGTATATATATATATATATATATATATATATATATATATATAATGTGTGTGTGTATATATATATTATATATATTTTTATATATATATATATATATATATATATAAGTGTATATATATATATATATATATATATATATATATATATATATATATACATACATACATATATACATACATACGTATATATATATATATATATATATATATATATATATATATATATATATATATATATTGCTTTTTATTTATTTATCAGTTGGCAGTTCATTCCGCTGTGGTGACCCCTGATAAATAAGGGACTAAGCCGAAGGTGAATGAATGAATGAATTTAACAGTTATTTTTTACAGTGTAGAGAATAACTGTACATGCACAAAATACGAATTCACCCAACAACTGTAAGAAGGATCACATTAAAACAAATGACCGTTGTTTCCACTCATGCCCAATATTTCACACACACACACACACGCCTTCAGGCTCTGGCCTAACACAAATGCAGTTTGTCTACAGGCTAGAACTGATCTGGCGTCATCGTTTGAGGAATGAGCAGGTAAGGAAACGGACCTAAAAAGACAGGAACTAGAGCGGGCTGGAACTAAAAGACCTTCAGGATTAATTAGGCGTCAGATTGCTTGCGGGGCACAGGCGTTTTCGTGCATGCAGAATGTACTCTCGGCCTGTTGGCTCATAATTCAGCTCTTTCGCATTTCTGGTTCATTTCCTTATTGTGTTTTTCCACAGCTTGTTGATATTTCAGACAGCCCTCCTCAACCCGGCACGAAACAGTCTCAGACTCATAATTGATTGCAGGATTTCTGCAGGTTCAAAGGAGTCAAATTTAAGACCTTTTTAAAACCATTATGAGTAAAGTTTCAGACTTATATAGAGGTCAGCATGATGGTTCGGTGGTCGCCTCACAGCAAGAAGGTCACTGGTTTGAGTGCTGGCTGGGCCAGTTGGCATTTCTGTATGGAGTTTGCATGTTCTCCCTGTGCTGGTGTGGGTTTCCTCCGGGTGCTCCGGTTTCCCCCACAGTCCAAACACGTGCACTATAGGTACTAAGTATTGGGTAAACTAAATTGGCTGTAGTGTGTGGATGAGTGTGTGTGGGTGTTTCCCAGTACTGGGTTGCAGCTGGAAGAGCATCCGCTGTGTAAAACATCCGCTGGATAAGTTGCCGGTTCATTCCGCTGTGGCGACCCCTGATGAATAAAGGAACTAAGCCGAAAGTAAATGAATGGATAGATATTTACATGAACAGAGAACAAAATCCATTTAAATCAGACCTACAACCCAATTATTGTTTTCTTTTTGTGAATTTAGGACTTTTTAGGGCCTAAAATAAATTTTTTGAAATGTAAGACTTATTAGGACCCTGCAGACACCCTGTGATTGTTTCTTTGAGGTTTTTTTTTTCCGCGCTGCGCCTCTGTGCTGGCCGTCAAACTGTATCCGGAACAGATGCAAATGATTGTGCATTAACTTTTGCTGCTGAATTCAGGTCCCATAAGAGCCTTTGACCTCATTCAGTTGTATTTTTAGTTGTGTTCGCAGTCTATCTTCTGCAGCAGCATATCAAAAGCTGTCAGAAAACAGCAGAGGATTAGTCGGTCACCTTTCCACCTCACACATCATGTCATTTCCTGAGGCACAGGAAGTGCTCGTCTTTGAATACCGATTGCCAATATAAGACAGATGGCCGTTATGAGCTTAATCTTCATTCCTGACCAAGAATGACTGCAGTCACTTTAAGAGAACGTCGGGCCGTTGTGACTCACAAAGCTTGGCTTCTATTTGAATTGATGAACTGGGTACAGAAGTTAGCCAGTTAGCGTGGTGCAATGACTCGCGCTTTAAAGTTCTGAAGGAATCTTATATTGTTCATTCATTCATTCATTCATTCATTCAAAAAAAACCCAGAAAAATCCTTTATTCTCACATATCCATGTGCTTATCATGCTTCTGTGGATTCAAAATGAGAAGTGGAAAAATGAAAGTGTAGCAGTCACTACAGAGCAGTGTGTTTGTCTTGTTTTCAAAAAGACTAAACAAATAAATACTTAAAAGCAGAATAGATATATGTGGGTGAAGGATGAATTTTCTTTTTTAAAGCAAGCATCAAAATAATACGTTTATTACATGTTTAAATGTATTTAATTTCCTTCATAGCTTAGAATGTGTTTTATTTATTTATTTATTAGATTGTTTATTTATTTGATGATGATAATAATAATAATAATAATAATAGTTGTTGTTGGTGGTGTTGTCATTATTATTCTTAGTATTCTTCTTATTGTTATTAAAAATAACATTAAAATAATACAAATATTTTTATTATTATTCATTCATTCATATTCCTACGACTTAGTCCTTTTATTCATCAGGGGTCGTCACAGCGGAATGAACCGCCAACTTATCCAGCATATGTTTTACACAGTGGATGCCCAACCAGCCGCAACCCTGTACTGGGAAACACCCATACAGTATCAGAAAGAGCTTTATTGCCAGGTATGTTCAAACATACGAGGAATTTGTTTTGGTAACAGAGCTTCTACAGTGCAACAGGATAACAGAGACAGGACAAAAAACAGATAATAAATATATTTAAAAAAAATAGAAGTAGTGAGTGCAAATATACAGATTGACAAGTGTATGTACGTGTTTATTACTATATACAACGTTATATGTGCAGCTGTTATGTGCAAATGGGCATGTAAAGTGTGTTGTTAAATAAGTGTATATGTGTATAAAAGTGTATGGCAAGTAGTGATGTTGGTTTCGCAATTATTATCATCAAGTGTTCATGAGATGGATTGCCTGAGGGAAGAAACTGTTTCTGTGTTTACACATATCCTATACACATGAGCGCGTGTGTGTGGAGTGTGTATGGAGGTTTCCCCATACTGGGTTGCGGCTGGAAGGGTATCCGCTGGGTAAAACACATGCTGGAATAGTTAGCGGTTCATTCCGCTTTGGTGACCCATGATAAATCAGGGACTAAACCAAAGAAGAATGAATGAATGAAGCGTTGAAGCATGCGTTTAGTGGTTATACTTAATAAAATAAATGTATATTGGTAAATTGACATTACTAAAGCAACTTTATAAATTGTTGTATTCCTGTTAGATGAATAAAATATACAAATGAATGACACGTTTATTGATTTGTTTGTATTAAGCAGGGGCAATCTTGTGAAAATGCTTTAAAATAACAAACACATTGAGCATTTCTTCAAAGTATACCTTATAAAGTCTTGCTTTACAATTCTCATAATATACATAAAGCTGGACGGCACGGTGGCTCAGTGGTTAGCACTGTCGCCTCACAGCAAGAAGGTCACTGGTTCGAGTCCCGGCTAGGTCAATTGACGTTTCTGTGTGGAGTTTGCATGTTCTGCCCGTGTTGGTGTAGATTTCCCCCACAGTCCAAACACATGCGCTATAGGTGAATTGGATGAACTAAATTGGCTGTAGTGTATGAGTGAGTGTGGGAATGTGAGAGTGTATGAGTTCAGGGAGTACTACAGCACACTGTGAGTGTATATTAGAACAATTAGCTCCCTTTTAGGATCTAATGGAGCATGTAGGCACAGAAACTGTTGTTGCTCTGGTTATACCTTTTAATATGTGGTATTAATATGAGTTTTGGTTAGTCGGATCACAAGCACACAGGGGAGAAATGTTTCTACCTACACCTGATATTTTAACCAATCTTTTCTTTTCCACGGTTGTCCACTTTGTTGGCCAGTTTATACTATACTCCATCCCGGACGAGCCCCCGTTTTTTCAGGCCCGAATTCAGCACACAAACACAGATGCAGAGAAAATTAAATACATTACAGCTAAAGGGATATCACTAAAGAGTCTGCATGTGTGTGTGTGTGTGTCTATGGTCTGATTTTTCAATCTACTATTGCTGAAAAACACACAAAAAAACTGAACAATGGGAAGTAATACGGAGAAGTACTTTCATTTCTGCTGTCCATACATAAAAGCCAAACACTGAAGGTTACTTTTTAAGATAAAGACTAATAAGAGAATATTAGGGCTGTGCAAATTGGGGAAAATATCTAATTGCATTTATTTATTTATTTATTTTTTGTAGTCAGGCTTCAGCTAAATATTCTGTATCGTAGCTTCTTACTGCTAAAATGCAGTGAGTGTTAGTTAAAAGGAATTGGAAAGATATTAAATTAATCCAACCTATATTCACATTTGTTTTGAAACATTCAGAAACTACTTTTTAAACACTACTTCATTAAACTGTAGTGAGTTATGACGTTAGTTATTATCACCTGGTGCCTCTGATGCTTGTTTACGTGCTGGTTGTTGTATTTCCTCGTGCTGTTGCGTCAATTCTGCGATTACATGTCTTTGTTCGGGGTCTGTAACTTTGCAAAACATGTCAAAAACACCATAAATGTGTTTATATTTTTATAAGTGTTTAGTGTAATGGCACCTGAATATCAACAAAAGGTACTCTGAACTCATAAGATCATGTTTTTTTTAACGGTTAAACCCCTTCATTGGCTTTAAACATCACATGCATTCTTATTACAGGCTTGGAGTCTCACAGATAAACTTGCTGCATTTACTGTAGACCAAATAAGTCATCTGCGCTATTCATTTTATGAACACATTCATAATAAATTGACTCAAATCTGCTCTAGCGTGCCGTTTTTAGCCCTTTTTGCATTCTAAATAACGTCACGCTATGTATATTGCAGCATTTGCGGTAATCTGGTTTGCCAGCTCCTCGACACATACAGGGAAACTCCATTTCCCTGCGTTTCTAAAATCAGAGCTTCAGTAAATCAAGCACCAGTAAACGCGGCGCTGACAGCCTCAAAAGCTCACCTCCGCTAATGGAGATCACACTAGTGTACGTCCCCCCCATGCAGACAGATAAATGAATAATGACAGCGTGCTTTTTAGTCCAAGGAGAGACCTCCGAGACCTCCGTTCAGCTCCCTCTGCTGGTGCACTTATGAACTTACTTGCAAGGCCATTAGGATGTGTTGGTGCGAGTGGGCATGGAAATCTTTCCCCATGCGTGTCTCAGTGACTGCCATGTCAAATTAGGACTTTTCGATTTTTATACAGCGCCCCCTTAATGACAGACATAACTGTCAGCGCACAGTTCGGGGGCCGAAACACACTGCCTGCTAAAGAATCCCCCTTTTCTTTCTCTATCACCACACACACACACACACACACACAAGGAAAGAGAGCCATTAACCGGAGTTGTAAAACATCCAGTAGAAGCAGAAGTCTCTCCCAGAGCGAGCTGGAGGCTGGGTTAGCGAGGTCTGACCGCGGCAGTTAGCTTTACACATGGGCTAACACCCTGTGATTGTAGGTGTAGCCGCTGGGACTGCAGATCAGGGCTGTAAATCAAAGCATCTGCTGTACAAGCGCGTATTAGGATGCAAAGGTCTAGTCTCATAACAGTGACACACACATCCCTGGGAAGTAGAGAAGTTGCGATACTGTTATTGACTTAGCATGTCGCTACATTGGTGTGGTGTTATTTGGGTGTCTCATACTTATTTTAGCCTCAAATGTTCTCTAATATCGGTATTAACACTGAGATTTTGATTACTCACTTACAATTCCTCACTATGCAGACTGATGTATAGCTGAAGTCAATTTATTAGCCCTGCTATTAATTATTTTCTTTCTTTTTCAAATATTTCCCAAATGATGTTTAACATAGCAAGGGAATTTTCACAGTATTTCCTATAATATTTTTTCTTCTGGAGAAAATCTTATTTGTTTTATTTCAGCGAGAATAAAAGCAGTTTTTATTTTTTAACACCATTTTAAGGTCAATATTATTAGCCCCTTTAAGCAATATTTGTTTTCAATTGTCTACAGAACAAACCACTGTTATACAATAACTTGCCTAGTTAACCTAACTTGCCTAGTTAACCTAATCAACCTAATTAAGCCTTTTAAATGTCACTTTAAGCTGTATAGAAGTGTCTTGAAGAATATCTAGTCTAATATTATGTTCTGTCATCATGGCAAAGATCAAATAAATCAGTTATTAGAAAGGAGTTATTAAAACTATTATGTTGTAATAAATGCACAAGCACAAGAAATTTGTTGAAAAAAATCTCTCTGTTAAAGGTTCAAGACATCCTGGAGTACTTTGTTATTATATTTTAACAGATTTGTGTGTGTTGAGCATCAGTTAAGACACCGTTTTAGCACCTGTCAGTTATAATTATGGTGGAAAATTGATAATTTTGAGCTTTTGTCAGCTATTTTCATCTTTCGGGTTTAAAATGAAAATCGATGAGGTATCGCGAATCTGCTAGTGGAGTGATGACGCCTCGGTTTCTCATTATTATTCATAGCTATCCTATGAGAAGACCCTGCTTCTTAATTATTCATGAGAGCATGTGCTCTCCGAACTGCAGACCTGCAAAGCTGTGACTCAATGACTGGGTGAGACCGCGTCTCTACAGCATGGCTTGTATGTGTTTTTGTCTATGATCCACGAGGTTTGTTGCATGTTTTTGTCCACGATACAATACAGCAAAGCTGTTGTTTTGCAGCAAGCATTTTTGTCGAGAGAGCTGTACAATAATTAAAGAATGGTGGAGTTTGTCTTTTATCAGTTGAGTTTGTTACCATTCAGACACATCGCCTATATCTGTGCTGCCGTGTTCACCTATGTTTAAAATCTACAGATTACCAGCAGGGCAAATGGTTGAAATGGACAGGCCAAGAGACCTGCTGCACTGTTCAACTGTGCCTGCTTTCAGTCCCGGGGATTGAGGAGGAAAGATGTCCTCCTCATCTATAGTGTTTATATAAACATGATAATCTTTATAATGATATAACAAATTGTGGTTATACATTATATGAAATTATGAATAACACATGTAGCAGGACATTACATTACTTCATGTTTATTTCTTTGCATTTTAACTTTGTAAACTCGTGGGTCTCCTAACGGTTTGTGTCTCAGCCAACTGCCAGTTTTCGCTCCCCTCTTTTGCAGGCCATGCCCACTCCTCTGCTCACAGCGCTCCACGCGCATTATGATGCTTTTTTTTAATCTGAGGTAGACTTGAACCGAAAGAGAGAGGGGTTTCATAGCCCTTTAAAAAGAAATTGGGGAAAAATAATAATTCAGGAGTGCTAATACTGTAGCATCTGTTCTGTGTTTTACCACAGTGAGTGGTCAAACTTGCCTGAGTATAATCAAACTGTTTTGGAATTGACCTCTTCTAGTAGGCCTGGGCATGGTTCATTGTGCTGTGCCTGACCACACTGCGCACAGCGATCACACTAGTTAAATGAACCAGACATTGGGGGTCAAACGTGTTCGGGCAGGGTTCAGACTGCCCAGTGTGTGTACACACTTAATGAATTGTGCAGTGTGATTCACAGAGGTTTGGAATAGTCGACCAGGCAACTAAAAACACTGCATTATCCCTGCCAGGGCAATATCTTGAGCAGCACAAGCACAGTCCTGTAGTCTGCCGTTGTGGTTGTTAATACAGCGTGATGTAAACATACCCATCGAATATTTTTCACACACATCAGCACTTTAATGGGATTGCAATCTCACACTAATGTGTTGTAAATCTGCTAATGTATGATGAATTGTATTAACATCTGCTACATGCATACATTGGGGAAATGAGTATTGAACATGTCACCGTTTTTGTCAGAAAACATATTTCTAAAGGTGCTGTTGACTTGAAATGTTCACCGGATGTTAGTAACAACCTATGAAATCCAAATATGCAAAGAAAACAAAACTAAGTAGTTCACAAATGAAGTGCTGTGTAATAAAATGAAATGATGCAGGGGAAATGTATTGAACACATGAAGAAAGGGAGGCGTAGAAAGGCAGTGAAAGCCCAGACAGCAGCTGAAATCTCTCAGTAGTTCTTCAGCAACCCTCTAAATGAATATCAGCTGCTTCAGTACATCTACATTATCAGGATGATGAGGATGAAATCAGGGTGGACATTTCAGCAAGACACTGATCCAAAACACAGCCAAGAAAACTCTCAAATGATTTCAGAGAAAGAAAATCAAGCTGTGGAATGGCCCAGCCAATCACCTGACTCAAATCCAATAGAAATACAAAATAAAACCTTTTATATTAAGTATTAAGTACATTGCAGTAGTTCAGTACTTTCCCTTGCGTCATTTCATTTTTTACACACAGCAAATTTTTCATAATCTTATTGCTTTGTTTTATTTTCATGTTTGTATTGTTTGGGTTTTTACCTAAATCTGGTTCATTTTCATGTCAACAGCTCCTTCAGAAATATTATTCCCAGAAAAAAGCTGTTCAATACTTATTTCCCCCATTGTACACGTAAATGTTCACTAACGTCTCCGGGCTCACAGTGTCTCAGACACAATCTTTTAACCATTCAGGAAAGATGAATTATTGTCTGGCCACCTGAGATTTCAGTATGGAGATAAAGCTTAGGATAATGATATTTCAGGGAGTACTACAGCACACTGTGAGTGTATATTAAGACAATTAGCTCCCTTTTAGGATCTAATGGAGCATGTAGGCAAAGAAACTGTTGTTGCTCTGGTTATACCTTTTAATATGTGGTATTGATATGAGTTTTGGTTAGTCGGATCACAAGCAGACAGGGGAGAAATGTTTCTACTTACACCTGATATTTTAACCAATCTTTTCCACGGTTGTCCACTTTTGGCCAGTTTATACTTGCCTCCATCCCGGGCCTGTGTTCTCTGCGAATTCAGCAAACAAACACAGATGCAGAGAAAATTAAATACATTACGGCTAAAGGGATGTCACTGAAGTGTCTATATGTGGGTGTGTGTGTAGTCTTTTACTGATTTATCTAATATTGCAGAAAACACAGAAAAAAGGGACAATGGAAAATAATACAGAGAAGTACTTTCATTTCTGCTGTCCATACATAAAAGCCAGACATATAGGCAAAAAACTGAAGGTTATTTTTTAAAATAAAGACTAATAAGAGAATATTAGGGCTGTGCAATTCGGGGAAAATATCTAAATGCAATTTTTTTTAAACCGATATTGTGATTTCGATTTGATTCGCGATTTAGTTTTGTAGTCAGGCTTCAGCTCAATGTTTTATATCGAAGCTTCTTACTGCTAAAATGCAGTAAGTGTTAGTCAAAATAAGGAATTGAAAAGATATTAACTCCAACATTTGTTCACATTTTTTTAAACGTTCAGAAATGAAACGTTTTTCTCTAGAGCAAACAGAAGAGAGTTATGATGTTTTTTATTACCTGGTGCCTGTGATGCTTTCTTAGGTGCTGGTTGTTGTATTTCCTCATGCTGTTGCAGCAATTCTGCGACAGCTCTTACAAATTGTTTTTTTTTAATTGGATTTTTCAAAATTAGTTGTATGTACACAGTACTGAGTAGAACATAAACAGTATACATTATTTTAAGGGGAAAAAAAGAGAAAATAGAAAAGAAAAATAAATAAATAGAAATGATAAGATAAAAATTTAAATAAAATAAAGATTAATAAATAAAACTAAATAAATGAAATTAAAAACAGCAGTGTGGTGTAATTCAAAACAATATTTCAATATTGTGGTGTGTACAATTAAGGATAAATAGTAGAATTATAATCAATGCCAAGACAGTTCAAAGGAGTTTCCCACATTTTCTGGAATGATTTGGATTTTCCTTTTAATATATGTCCAATTTTTTCCATCACTATGGTTTCTTTAATCAGGATTATCCAGTCCTTGACAAGAGGGGGTTCTGTCCCGACCCATTTATTCATAATTATTTTCCTCCCCAAAATTACCCGGTTTTGTTTGGTGTCTGTAACTTGAAACCAAAATATTCCCATATTACCGACATGCTGATTTTTTCTGATATGAATTCATCTATTAATGCTTATGAAGCGGCAGACGCCATCATCCCACTGGTCCACGATTTCCTGTTTGTTTTTTATTGTGGGCGTTCCGCATAGTTCGGTTGCACAATTCTGATTGGGCAGAACAAAAGTGAGCTCACTCAATTGGCTAGTAAGACGGTCACACACAAACGGCAGTCATGCATTTGCTCTGAGCGGGGGAAATTATATAATACATAAACACTCGTATCGCAGCCTCTTGCGATTAGCTAATTGCAACGTTTCAAATCACGATTTTGATTAATCGCACAGCCCTAGAGAATACCATGCTTTTATAATTTTGATCTGCAAACCAAGCTTCATACATTGAAGTTCATACAAACGTCAGATGTATGACACTTCATACAACAAAATATAACTCTCATCTGTCTAGTCCACTCAAGGTAAGCTTTAACTCACAATAGTTTTCTGCTAGAACACTTACATAGAAGGCTCGATCACACATCAGTACGTTTTAACCAAATGACTTACTCGAGGCGTTTTGGCTTTACCAATCTCCAACGCACATTTGACATTTCCCTTTGATTCCTTGTTGACTGTTTAGAATTTAAACAGAACACCTGAAGCTATGAATCAAATGTCAGGTGTGGCAGTGTAGTGGAACTATATCAATACCGAATGATATATGGCCTGCCGGAGGGGTTTTTGCAGGGCTAGGATCAGCGCTCAGGAGTGTCCAGATTATTGGACCATGACAGAAAGGGCACCCCAATGTAAAGGTTTGGTGCTCTTGCTGTACCCAAGGGTTAGACAGTGGCATGACTGCTCGCTCCTTTTCCAGCATCTGTAATTGCTGAAATTGTCCTACTTTTTTCAAACATATTTTCTTTTCACTGTCTGGGATTTCAGGCAGGGTTTTGCTAGCAGCCAGGTTTGGCAGCCGATATGGAGGGTCTGTTCAAAGCAAACAGGCTGGGTTTGAAGTGATGTCTGGGATGGTGCGCAGTGCTCTGGCTGGTATCTTCAAGAGACGCAGAAGTGATAGAGTTGTGATGTTTCTGGTTGATGGTCAGAACATTCTCCCTCAAAGATGACAGCAAAATGCTTACTTCACAGGCTTGTTTGAATGCGTCTCATCTCTGGTAGCACACGCAAGGTGCTTGTCGAGGAAATATTTGAAGTACAGCGCATGCTAGTTTTGCCTTTTGGATTTGTTTGGAAGCTATTCTGCTTAACGCCTCATCCCATGCAGATGCGAGCAATGCAATGCTTCAAAGAAGTGACCGTGAGTAATTTTCTGTCTTCCATGTTGAAAACATATTGTTGTGGTGGTGGTAAGGCCATTGGAAACGTAATGCATATTTTTTAATAGGAGCTTAATTGTAAGTATTCCAGTATTTTCTTTAAGAACCACTTTTCCAGCTTCATATCCGATAACTTGGGTGTCGAAAGAAAAATAACTGATTTGAAACTAGGCTTTGTCTCAGCTCTCACGGTGGCTTTATAAAGAGGTATACACTCACCAGCCACTTTATTAGGTACACCTGTCTAACTGCTCGTTAACGGAAATTTCTAATCAGCCAATTACATGGCAGCAACTCAATGCATTTAGGCATGTAGACATGGTCAAGAAGATCTGCTGCAGTTCAAACCGAGTATCAGAATGGGGAAGAAAGACTGATAGAAAGGCAAAAATAACTCAAATAACCACTCGTTACAACAGTGGTATGCAGAAGCGCATCTATGAATGCACAACACGTCCAACCTTGAGGCGGATGGGCTACAGGAGCAGAAGACCACACTGGGTGCCACTCCTGTCAGCTAGGAATAGGAAACCGTGGCTATAAATGCACACAGGCTCTCCAAAATCAGACAGTAGAAGATTGAAAAACGTTGCCTGGTCTGATGAGTCTCGATTTCTGCTGCGACATTCGGATGGTCGGGTCAGAATTTGGTGTCAACAACATGAAAGCATTGATCCATCCTGCCTTGTATCAACGGTTCAGGCTAGTGGTAGTGGTGTAATGGTGTGGGGGACGTTTTCTTGGCACACTTTGGGTCCATTAGTGCCAATTCCATCCCTTTATGACCACAGTGTACCCATCTTCTGATGGCTACTTCCAGCAGGATAACACACACACAGGATAACGTGTCATAAAGCGAAAATCATCTCAGACTGGTTTCTTAAACATGACAATGAGTTCACTTTACTCAAAGGGCCTCCACAGTCACCATAGCTCAATACAATAGGGCACCTTTGAGATGTGGTTGAACGGGAGATTTGCATCATGGATGTGCAGCCGACAAATCTGCAGCAACTACGTTTTGCTATCATGTCAAAATGGACCAAAATCTCAGAGGAATATTTACAGTACCTTGATGAATCTATAGGACAAAGGATTAAGGCAGTTCTGAAGGCAAAAGGGGGTCCAACCCGGGTTACCTAATAAAGTGGCTGGCGAGTGTATGTCGGCACCCTGTATTGTGGGGCCAATAAAAACTGACCATGACTTGCTAGAAGACCAGTCAGATCTCACAAGATTTTATGCTACAAGTTTTTGTTGGGCCATAAATCCAATTAATATGTCCCTTGCTGTCTTTGTTGTTTGTTGTAGTGAAGGGTTTGTCACTGTTCATTTTCTTGCTCCAGCGCTATTAGTCACAGCGTTTTCAGCTCAGGTGATTGGCTAGAATGAAGATTTGAAGATTTCATTTTAAATACTTCTAGGGGCTTCTTGTCCAGCTAAGCAACTGCCATGGTGATGAGTAGTAATGCTAACCAGTAGTGGAAAGAGTACTGAAAAAACATACTCAAGTAAAACTACCATTACTTGCCCAAGAGTGTAGGGCAGGTAGAGTCAAAGTATCTGTTGTAAATATGACTCAATGTTTGAGTGAAAAGTAGCCCTTTTAAAAGTACTTGAGTAGTGAGCATTAACTGTGAAAAGTTGAGGCGTTTTGTACATGTGTGTGAAAACGTAACATTCTGTAGTGCGTTTAGTTATTGTTTAAGGCCATTTCAGTCATCAACAGTAAACATCCTTCATCTTCTCATCAGTGATATGTACAGTCTAATGTGTGTAAAGATTTTGGACATCTTCTTGGACACTTTTAAAGCTTCCAAGCGGTTAGATGCATTTATGAAGCATCCATGTCTTGAGGTTGTTCTGTATGATTTAGTTTCTATGTGCGATTTGATTGGATGGGAATCACAGAACTGATTTATACTCAGCCAATTCCCAATAGATTCCCAATTTATACTCAGCCAATTCTTGTCAATAGACAAGAAAAAATAAAGTAGTGACTGCTGATTGAAGGAACATAGTGAAGTACCAATACGGCTCTAAAAGTGTGCCCGAAAGTACACATTTTTAAAAATACTTAATAGCAAAAATACTTGGTTACAATTCCTGTGGAAAAACTACTCAATTAAAGTAATGTGAGTGTTTGTAATTTGTTACATCACTGACACTAACGTACAGCTTTGTCCCAAGACCATATATCTGTCTCACAATATTTAGCCAGTAGCATTTGCGTAATGTTAGGAATAGTGATGACAGTGTTCTTCGTGGCCTTTCCGTTAGCCGAGCTCTTCATGATCAGGAGTGGATTAATGAGCGACGCATGAACAGCCCTCACGGTCAGACAAGGGTTGTCCTGAGAGCGCTTGTTAAGAGAACATCACACTCTTCTTCTCCTCTCGCCGTCAATCTTTCCTCTCATCTTCCCGTACCTCCTCACTCTCAATCCTTCCATTCACCCCCTCACGAATCTGCTCTAAGGGGTCAGGTCATGTTATGCCTTTCAAGGAGCCTCTTTGCTGTCCTCTTTATTTGATGCATTATGTATAAAGGCCCCGGTGTGTGTTTTACACCCTCCTTGGCATTATTAAGCTATTTTCCCTCTTATCTGCGCCTTTCTATCTTGACACGAGGGTTAATCAGGTGGGATTGATGCTGAGCCTTTAAAACAAGATCACACTTACTGGGGCCTTTGCTTTTGCCACACTTCTACTCTGGAAAATAGGCACCGTTGAATATGGCCTGATTTATTAACAGAGTCCTCATACAAGGAGCTTCTATGTTAGAGTAAGTTTTCTAGAACCTATTGGTGGAAGTAGCTTCTTTTCTGCACGTTCGCACTGCTGGAACTAGGAATGATTTTAGTCCCAGGGTCTAACCTAGCATGATAGGAACTACCATTGAATATGGTCTTATTTATTAACAGAGTACTCACAACAGGAGCTTCAATGTTAGAGTAACTTTTCTAAACCTATTGGTGGAAGTAGCTTCTTTTCTGCATGTTTGTACTGTGGAAATTAGGACTGATTTTAGTTCCTGGGTCTAACCCAGCACAATAGGAACTACCAATAAATATGGCCTTATCTTCCTTAGCTTCTATGTTGGAGTAACTTTTCTAGAACCGTAGGTGGAAGTAGCTTCTTTTTTGCATGTTCGCATTGTAGGAACTAATGATTTAATGATTTTAGCCCCAGGGTCTAGTCTAGCACAATAGGAACTACCATTGAATATGACCTAACTTAACAGAGTTCTCACAAAAGGAGCATCCATATTGAAGTAACTTTTCTAGAACTATTAGTGGAAGCAGCTTTGTTTCTGCATGTTGGCACCGCAGAAACTTGGAATGATTTTGGTCCCAGGGTCTAACCCAGCACAATAGGAACTACCATTGAATATTGCCTTATTTATTAACAGAGTACTCACAAAAGGAGCTTCCATGTTAGAGTAACTTTTCTAAACCTATTGATGGAAGTAGCTCATTTACTGCATGTTTGCACTGCAGGAACTAAGAATGCTTTTGGCCCCAGGGTCTAACTTAGCACAATAGGAACTACCATTAAATATGGAGTTAGTCCTCATAAAAGTAACTTCTATGTTTGAGCAACTTTTCTAGAACTATTGGTGGAAGTAGCTTCTTTTCTGAATGTTAGCACTGTAGGAACTAATGACTTTAGTCCCAGGGTCTAACCCAACACAATAGGAACTAGCATTGACTATGATCTTATTTATTAACAGAGTCCTCATAAAAGGAGCTTCCATGTTGAAGTAACTTTTCTAGATCTATTGGTGGAAGCAGCTTTTTTTCTGCATGTTCGCACAGCGGGAACTAATGATTTTAGTCCCAGGGTCTAACCTAGCACAATAGGAACTACTATTAAATATGGCCTTATTTATTAACACAGTCCTCAGAAAGGAACTTTTATGTTGGAGTAACTTTTCTAGAACTATTGGTGGAAGCAGCTTCTGTTTCCATTGCAGGAACTTAACAATAAGCAACAATTAATAGCAGAATCAACTGATCCCCAACACATTTAATGCATTATTTTACATTGATAATGGACTAATTTTACTACATTAATGGAAAAATTATTAATTAATAAAAAAATTATTAATAAATTAATAAATAATTAAATTAAATAGTTAATAATTAATTAAATTAATAAATAATTACATTAATAATTAATTATTGGCTGTTAAATTTAGCAAGTTTCCATAACTCAAATCTTTAAACTACCCATTGTGAAACTCCTAGATAACCTAGATAGTTACAGTGCAGGCACAGCACCATTGAATTATACAGTAGCACCTCTTGATGCACAGGTTGAATGCACAAGGAGAGAGAATTAAACCCATGCAGAGCAAAACTTCCATGGTGCCGTGATGGTTTTTGGCATGGATTGAATTGATCCTAAAAGCTGCTTTTATATCTGTTTGCTACATCTGTATGATCAGCTGGACAGTTATTGGACTACAACCTAGCTATGCACATGAATGCATCCACACTTACACACTATCCTGAACAACATCTGTTTTATACGGCTGCAGAAGTGCATGATGGGTCCATCTGCAGTATGATTACGGTTCTCACTACATCTGCGTTATGGCCTGGAAATTTCAGCTTGTTTGGTTGTTTATGTGGTAGCTAAATCATTCATGCTAACACTGTTTCAGTTTTTATTTGGTCCAAACTAAGTTCACTTCTGTTACCCCTTTCAGGTTGTCTGGTTTGTGTAAACAAATGCAGATTCATTCTGATGGCACTGCACTGCACGATGTTAGCCCAGATTATTCCTTGCACACAGTTTTGTGTAAATCCCAGAAACACTGGGTTGTGCATGTGCTCATGCAGAAAAACTCTGCTTGCTCATTTGAGTGACAGTTGTTTAGTGTATATTATCAAAGACACAATCCAAGAGACGCACTCATGTGTTTCCAATGCCCATGACTCAGAGAATTTCAGTGTAAAATGTGTTTTGACTGGAAACTATGACTTACAGCCAATATGAGAGCTAATAGCGCACAGAAAACTTGGATTGCAAATTTCTTAAAGGTGCTGTATGTAAGTTTTTGACTCTTCTAAAGCATTAAAATACCATAATATGATATTTAAGATGATCATAATTAGCATTCTTGTTTACCTGAAAAACAATGCTGAAGTCAGATATTCTGCTTTGAAAATGTGCGTTTCCTGCCGGAACAGCTGCCTTTGTTTTGGTCATTTAACCCACCCAATGCCAGTTTAGCTAATTAAATTTCAGTGCCCCGGGTTGTCTTGGTGGAAAACAGGGTATTTCATTCATTCAGTCAGAAGGCTCTCAAAGTGTGCATCCACGACAGAAATGTGACCTCCGGTGGACAGTAGCAGACTCCAAAATGAGACTGATTCAGAGTTCCAAATGAGGTGGTTATTAATTAGCAAATAATAACATTGGGTAAGCAGGTTATATTGTAACCACATGTCCTAACAACACGCTACATGATGAGATACGCAGTGATATGTGATTGTATTGTTTGCACCAGACAAAACATGACAGAAATTTTAAAACAGCAGAAGCTCAGAATAGTGCGCTCACTGCACTCCAACAAAATGGTAAGGTTTATAATCTAATTAATACATATTACACCTCTTAAACATTATTAAATCTACATGCTGAATCACTGATATATGTAGGTTTGCACAGAGTCACAGATCTATTCAATTTCAAACAGTTTATTTGATAAACGATAAGATCTCAGGTGAAATATCTGTAAAATGGCATTCAAACTCAAATTATTAACATTTAACACTGAATAAAGCACATGAGGTGTACCTGAGATAAACATTGTCAGTATATTATGTTGTTCAGCTCTAAGAAATAGAAGCCGTTTCTAAAATATAAATATCAGGTGTTGGTTAGGACAAAAACTCCTTTTAATATAAAAAATATGCTTTCTAACCTTTGCAGTTGCTTGCATTTATATCACAACTTAAATCAGCCTTAAATCAGCCTTTAGGCACAACAGTCAGGCACACTCGTCAATCTGGCAACCTGCGCTTTCATTCGTTTTGAACCAAGTGTGCAATATCTAGTTCAACCACTCGATGTCAAACTTTGCATATTGCTACTATAAATGGTTAGTTTATGCAAATATTAAAGTTCTGTCATCAATTACTCACCTTCGTTTCATTCCGAACAACTCAGACCTTTGTTTGTATTAACAAAATAAATTAATATATTTTAGATGAAATCGGAGAGCTCCCTCATCCTCCTTAAACAGCAAAGTTCTGACTCATTCAAAGTCCCTTAAAATACCCTCCTCAAAAAATACAATATATCTTCAGTTATTCAATTTCACAGTAACAAGATATTTGGAATTCTTTAAATACATACCCTGTACATCAAGATAAACAGTGCTGTAAATGTAAATACAGTGTGTTTGTTGTAATTGATTTACAGTAAGTTACTGGTGACCTGCTGCCAGCGAGTTACTGTCGATTCTACAGGAAAATTGTTAACAGTGTACTTTAGTTCTTACTCTTCATGCTGTTAGATGCTGAAAAAACATCAGCAGTCACTCATTGATGTCTGACTGACTTTGACATCTTTTTCATTCATTTATTTTCCTTCAGCTCAGTCCCTTATTTCTCAGGGGCAGCCACAGCGGAATGAACCGTCAACTATTCCAGGATATGTTTTACATAGTGGATGCCCTTCCAGCCGCAAACCAATACTGGGAAACACTCATTCACACACATTCATACACTACGGCCAATTTAGTTCATCCAATTCACCTATAGCGCATGTGTTTAGACTGGGTGGAAAACCGGAGCACTCGGAGAAAACCCACGCCAACACAGGGAGGAAACTCCACACAGAAATGCCAACTGGCCCAGCCGGAACTCAAACAAGCAACCTTCTTGCTGTGCTAACCACTGAGCCACCTTGCTGCCCTAACATGTTTTTGTTCCTCTCTAATAGACGCCACCTTTCAGTAGTTAGCTTGCATTTTACATTCCATCCTAGAAGTGAGCTTCAATAAAATCAGGCCACTGCTTTATCAGGTCGACTTATTCCTCTATGACCTTTTCTGATAGTGGAGGTCATTTGTTCCGAGCCACAAATTTGTCACGATCCCCGTAGGCTATGGAGTCAGGTGCTTTGTCCATCCCTCAGGTTAGGTGACCCAACTCTCCTTTCTACCGTGGAAGGACCAGAATCAAAAGTATTTTGGGGGAGGGCATTGGGAGTTTTACAACAGACAGATGAGGAGGCATTGTTTTTAACGGCACTGGTGGCCCAGCCAGGCTGATCTGACTGACAGCTCCCCGCTGATAGAGCAGAAAGCGTGGCCGGCTGAAAATCTGTCTTGCAGGCTGCAGGGCCATCTGGACCTTCTGCACGCTAAAAGGTTGGACACGGTTTGAGGCGACATCACAAAGCTGTACACAGTTCGCTATTGTAGGGGCGGGGGCCTCGTCAGCAGTTTTCCCGCTCTTTTTGTTCACGGTGAAATAAGGCAAAACAAACTGTAAAACAACGCAAAACAGAAATGAAAGCATGGCATCGCTGTAAAGCCAAGGTGAGAGTAAAAACAGTTTAATGGCACGGGTAACAGGGAACAAACAGGAGGGAAATGTGTGGCACCGTGGGTACCTGCCACTTTGAGATTTCTCCAAAGCTCCCGAGGCAGGCTTCTGAGGGATATTGATTTTCAAAGAACTCACCCTGGGCAGCGGGGCGGAGGATGATATAGCCGTGGAAAGACACTATTAAAACTTGGTGAATGAATTGTTAAATACCTCTATAAAGAAATAGAAGACATGGCCCCATTTCTTCGCCCGCACAGCTGCTCTGTTGGGCCCTGATAAGCCGTGGGGGGAGGTTTCTGGAGAGATGGCCCTCACACGCGCAAATCATCGTATGATTGGATTCTCTCAAGCCGGAGATTGTGAAGCACACAAGTCGTCATGGCTAGGAAATATACAACTTTTGTGTCATGTGACAGAAGCTATTACTTAAGGAATTGTTACTCAGAGTTTGAAGGATGTTGAGATTTATTAGCATTAGCTGTTTGGTTTGTCGTTCATCAGTTCACATCAAAAAGCATTAGGATACTTATGGATTGTAATGTATATAGTAAATCTGTTGTCTTTTTGTGCAGAAATGCGTTAAATTGCTATATATTTTAGCATGCAAAGACAGTCAATAAAGGAGAGTCATGGAGAATACTGGAGACTCGCTCTGAACAGATCATTTGAATCAGTGAATCGTTTACTGGAGTGACACATGTACAGTGTTTTGAACTGTAGCCTACCACAGTAAAGTACTTCAATTAATCAGTTGTGGTAATACTATAGTTGCTATGGTAACACAAGTGTAATATAAACAAATTACCCAGTGTTGTGTTTTTTTTTTTTTTTTACAATATAGGGTATACTATACTACAATTCACCACACTTTACTGTAGTAAAACTACACTTTGTATTTAATTTTATCAGTTCACTATTCTTAATACAACAGTATGCTAAAGCATTCATTAACAAGTTGTAAATAATACTAGCCTAAAACATAGGCAGTATACCTAACACTCAAAATCACTAGAATTTATTATAGAATTGACCTTAACCTCTTAGTTTTTAGTGTATTGTTAATACATAGTGTAGCAATATAGAAACCATATCAACATTCTTGAGATAACCAATTTAACAGGAGGATCTCTGGAGAGCAAAACGCAGAGAGACCGAATGTACGCACGCAAGAGAGATGGGAGTATTGGCGCGCGAGTATTGGCTCGATCTCTCTGCGTTCGCTTGACTTTTGTTTACTCCGGTGCCTCATAGTAGTCACGTTGGACGCTGTCAAATCAAAACAATCTATGGTGCTTTGATTGAATGTCGTGCCGAATGCACTCATGCTCTCTGTCACACGCATACAGACACATAGAGAGAGAGAGAGAGTGGTCCATGTCAACATACTTTTTATCTTTGGGCTTTTTATGGGAAGTAGCAAGTCTTTACAAGTCAATAGGCGCAAGTCCAAGTGAAAGTCCAATTCATTTATGTTAAAGTCCAAGTCGAGTTGCAAGTCTATTTATGTTTTGTCGAGTCGAGTCTAGAGTCATCAAATTTATGACTCGAGTCTGACTCGAGTCCAAGTCACATGACTCGAGTCCACACCTCTGTCAATTATTATGGAAGTCAATAGTGATTAAATGATGACATAATTGTCATTGTTGGGGGAACTGCCCCTTTTACTCTAGGGGATTTGTAAAACATCCATATTTTCCAAAAAGTGGATTGTTCCTTTGAGCAGCACATGTTTGGCAAGATGTCTTGTTGTAGAGCAAAATTCCTGTCTGTTCACCTGAATCTGAAAGCAGGCAGCTGAATTTTCTGCATAGTCCGTTCACTTTTCCCTGCAGAGCAAATCGTGCATTGCCAGGACATTTTTGTCAGCAAGAAACCCCCCAAGGGACAGCCTTCTGGGTCAGGGATCATTCGAGAAAATTTCCCTGTTGACATTTATATTCTGGCACAGTATTGACTTCTGAGGGGAGATGATGGCAACAATGCTACTGACATTCTACATAGGAAATACAAGTTCTGTACAGAGAGTTAGAGTGAAGGTAAAATGTTATGCTATTGGTAGAATATCTGTACCTGTGCATGTTAACATCAGGTATACTTCACCTTTTATACATTCTGTGCATGTGATGCAGATTCCATCATCAGAACAGTATGTGCAGTGTATGAGTAGCTCAAACTTGCACCTGGGTTGTTTTTGCATCATTAGTTCACAAGACAGAACAAAATCATGAAGAAAATTCTGAAGATGGCAGAAACCATTTACTGGAGACTCACTCTGAACAGATCTTTTGAGTTTGTGAATCATTTACTAGAGACTTACCTTGAACAGATCATTTTTGATTCAGAGAATCATTTACTGGAGACTCACTCTGAACAGATCATTTGAATCAATTAATAATTTACTGGAGACTCACTCTGAACTGATCATTTGAGTCAGTGAATCATTAACTAGAGACTCACTCTGAACAGATCATTTGAATCAATTTATTATTTACTGGAGACTCACTCTGAACTGATCATTTGAGTCAGTGAATCGTTAACTACAGACTCACTCTGAACAGATCCTTTGAATCAATTATTTATTTACTGGAGACTCACTCTGAACTGATCATTTGAGTCAGTGAATCATTTACTAGAGACTCACTCTGAACTGGTCATTTGAGTCAATGAATCATTTACTAGAGACTCACTCTGAACAAATCTTTTGAATCAATGAATAATTTACTGGAGACTCACTCTGAACTGATCATTTGAGTCTGTGAATTGTTTACTAGAGACTCACTCTAAACAGATCATTTGAATTAGTGAATCGTTTACTAGATACTCACTCTGAACAGATCATTTGAATCAATTAATAATTTACTGGAGACTCACTCTGAACTGATCATTTGAGTCATTGAATCGTTGAATCGATCATTTGAATTAGTGAATCGTTTACTAGAGACTCACTCCAAACAGATCATTTGAATGAACCAATCATCTACTTGTGACTCACTCTGAACAGATATTTTGAGTTATTAAATCATTTACTGGAGACTCACTTTAAATAAATCTTTTAAATCAGTTAATTGTTGACTACAGACTCGCACTGATCAGATCGTTTGAATCAGTGAATCATTTACTATATACTTACTCTAAACAGATCATTTGAATAAGTAAATCATTTACTAGAGACTCACTCTAAACAGATCATTTGAATGAACCAATCATCTACTTGTGACTCACTCTGAACAGATATTTCAGTTATTGAATCATTTACTGGAGACTCACTTTAAATAAATCTTTTAAATCAGTTAATTGTTGACTACAGACTCGCTCTGATCAGATCATTTGAATCAGTGAATCATTTACTGGATACTCACTCTGAACAGATCATTTGAATAAGTAAATCATTTACTAGAGACTCACTCTAAACAGATAATTTGAATTAATTAATCATGTACTGGAGACTCCCTCTGAACAGATATTTTGAGTTAGTAAATCATTTATTGGAGACTCACTTTAAACAAATCTTTTAAATCAGTTAATTGTTGACTACAGACTCGCTCTGATCAGATCATTTGAATCAGTGAATCATTTACTGGATACTCGCTCTGATCAGATCATTTGAATCATTTACTGGATGCTCACTCTGAACAGATCATTTGAATCAGTAAATCATTTACTGGATACTCACTTTGATCAGATCATTTGAATCATTTACTGGATGCTCACTCTGAACAGATCATTTGAATCAGTAAATCATTTACTGGATACTCACTTTGATCAGATCATTTGAATCATTTACTGGATGCTCACTCTGAACAGATCATTTGAATCAAAATATCTTCTTTATTGTTCAACAGAAGAAGAAAAAACTAACTTCCACCTCTTTTTGGGTAAGTAAATTGTAATTTTTGGGTGAACTATTCCTTTAAGGGTATAAGGGAGCAATTTCAGACTGAGTGAAAATTGAATTATTACTGCATTTACAAGAGGGAGAACACAATGGTTGAAGCTGAATATAGCAATAGCAGGTTTTAGTGTAGTGTGTCATGTTGTTACATGGGTTTCTTGTCAGCGGAAAGGACCACTGCACATCACAAGATGTTCTTTTTGTCTTGTCACATGATCAACACCTCTCAATGCGAAAGGAGATGGATTGCAGTTTTCTTTCCTCTGATTTGACAGAGCTGTCTTTTTGCTCTCTTCCTCATTAACATTCAACACCAATTCTCTGAGCCCGAGACTAAATCACAAATTTTCTGCTTTTGATTTTGTCCTCTCTTTTCATGGCCCCTTTCAAGGTATTAGAGTCCCTTTTGAGTGCTCTAAATATTTTATCCTTGCCTTTGATAACTAATTTCAGTCCATTACCTGCAAGAGTTCTCCCCTTTTTGCGAATCAGTGTGACATTATTCCGCATTCAGGTTTGTGAATACAGATTTATGCAAAAGACTTCATTATTGTGGCATATCTTCAAAAGGAATCAAATGATTTGATTGCCATTAATGGTTCGTGTTGAGACAAGTCTTTGAAATTTTAAAAGCTCATAATGTGCTGTTGGCATGTAGCAACCAAGAGACAGAAGCCACTTAATTATCCTGAAATGGCCAAACTGAGGGTTGTTTTCCCTTCAATTTATCTTGTTCCCCCTGTTTCTTTCTTTCCGTTTGATATATAATCCACATGCTTTTTTTTTGTGTTTGAGTGTGTGTTTATTAGTGTTGCTTCACATCAAGCATCACAATTACTTCTCCTCAAGTAACCCTACATGTTGTACTATGTTTGGTCAGTGGACGTTTCTGTAATAGTAAAGTAAATTGTAAAGACAGCAGCACGGTTTGCAAAAAAATGCAGCTGTGTTTCCAGTCATCCCCAATTCGCTCTCAGCAGAGGTAAACGTGTGATCATCTTCAGCACAGTGAGCTTTGAGCGCCATCCCTGATCTCGGGCATCAGTCCAGTGACAGCTCACGCCTCTGTCTTTGAAGTGTGGAAATGTTTGGCATCCCTCTTAATCCTTTTAATGTCACCAATAAAAGATGTTTTATTAAGGTGACATTGGGATTAGTGTTTAATTACCACCGAGAGGCGTTTAAACATGTCTGCCGGCTTGGCAAGCGCTGGCTAAAAGAGCGCTTTACAGTGAGTTACTGCTAGTTTAAGCAATCAAATCTTGGATTAATGAAGTCACAGTTTATTTTGGTTATACAGTATAGCACTTAGAGAGAGCTTTGCTGAGGTATACGCTTAAAGGGAAAGTTCACCCACATGTTTTCACTGTTACTGCTAAAATGCTCCAAACAGTTCCTTTATGTTGTCCCAAGATGATATGTAAGTATCAGTATTGATAGTTTTTAGGATATCTATAAGCTAGTCTGCCCCAAAACAGTGACAAAATTTGCATTTAGAAGATATAAAACTGATATAAACATGTAAAGCTGCAGTTTCCACCCAAATGGATCAACGGTTTTATTCACATTAACTCACACTACAGTTTCTCATCACATCACATGGTTTCCGCTACATTCATTCTTCCATGGCGGGGCGCCTCGCCAAAATTCATCCCGCCACGGATACATTACAGCTTCTCATTCAAAACATTTAATTTTTTTAATAGCAGGTGATAATCGCACCAAAACGTATTACAGGGTAAGTGAATTATCACAGCGCAAACTTTTCTGTTACCGTAGTAGTGCTGTGCGCCATTTGTTTAACCCTTTAAGGTTACGTGCTGACTGGCTGACTGACTGGCTGACTGACAGGTGCGTGAGGCCAGCTAACACGACGTATAGCCGTTTCACTTTACTTCAGGATGCATTAATATCGCTCTGTAGGTCTAATGAAGAAGTATTCCTAGCAAATGAAATAAATGTGGGAGACATACTCGTTAAATCGCACTTCAGCGACGCTTATTTGAGAGCGCACAAGATGATCACCCTTCCATTTATGGCGCTCAGTGTTGCTGACTGTTTCCAGCCCAAAAGCTGTCGAGATCACAAGCATTTACGCACTGTTCCAAGCATATGTATGCGAAGAACGGGGGCTATGGCATCTCTTTGGGAGATCATAACAGGTTTATGAGGGCAGACTGGGGCTGACGGGCACGCCGTTGCAAAATCGCCCAAATTTTCACTACCCGCCTATGTCACTTTTTACCCGTAAAAATAAATTCAAAACTGCCCAATCTGGCAACACTGTCTGCACTTGAGCAGCACATATATGAGGGCGCGCAAGAAGCTTTGTGCACGAGCAGAGGAAATCGGCACGCAAGCAAAGAGATTCGCATGCTGTAGGGTATTACATGAATGCGATCTCGACTCGTAATACTGCGCTCACGACATTTGTCATTGAAATAACGCCACAGGTAGTTAGTAGATCTGGCTAAAAAAGGCCTGCTGCCACAGCTGGAAAAAATCCTAGAGGAAACACTGCATCATAACCAATCAAATGCTCTTTAGTATCTGATATGCCCCGCCCCCTTTAAGATGCTTCTCGTTTGCTTTTCACTTGATGCACTTGAGCTCAACCACTCTCACTGGCAAAGCGGTGATTAAACAAACTACTATTGGCCGTATTTCGACACTATGTCCCATCCTCTCATCGTGTTTCTGTTGAGATTTCATCAAACATTGAATACAAATGTTTTTTCAAAGCACTTCACAGGACTTTTAAAGCAAATTTAGGTTTTTGAACATTAAACAATTAAGTTGTATCCCCCAAAAAACATGTATTGTTTCAACTCATTTTAAATAAGTAGTTTGAACAAGCACCAAAAGTCCTTTTTTGAGTGCATCTTTAAGTGGTTTGATAGGTAGGTTCTATGGTTCTATGAGAGGTACTCTCTCTCCAAAAAAAAAAAAATTTTTACTAATGCTTTGCTTCTTAGACTTTACACACCTGAAACTTGTCTATAGCACTTGTTCACTGCTGCTCTTATAGTTGTGTAAATTGCTTCCTTGTCCTCATTTGTAAGTCGCTTTGGATAAAAGCGTCTGCTAAATGACTAAATGTAAATGTAAATGTAGGTTACAATGATAGGTTATATGATAGGTTACAAACTGTCAGAAAGGATGTCATACAAAAGTGCTTTTTGGTTAAAAGAGCACTGTATTTGCTTTCACTTAAAATTATTAGTTTTTTATGCTTGTTCAAACTACTTTTTTTAAATGAGCTGAAACAACACAATTTTTGACGTTTTTTGCCAACAACTTAATTGTTTTATGTTAGGGATGCACTGAGATTAAAATTATTGGCTGAAACTCAAAACCAAAAAAAAAAGAGGAAAGCAAGGCCGAAAACCGTAACACCGAAAGAACTTATTATTAGCACCCTACCATTTATGGCTATGACTGTGTGCTAACCTTACTATACTAAAGGCATTGCATTTGCATAAATACATATTGTAGTTTAAAAATAAAATAAATGTTCATTCAGTTTGTTTTGTAGTTACTATGGGTTATTACAAAAGCATAGTAAAGCCAGTTTGACTGTAGTTTATTTTGTGGTTACTGTAATTCACTACAAAAACCATAGTAAAACTATAGTTCGTTTTGTGTTTACTATGGTTTTGTAGTAACAATGTTAGGGAAGATTGGCTCTTAAATGTTTATTTGCCACCCTTCAGAGAAAGACTGGAAATACGGGAGAAATACGGTAAATACTTTTACGGGGTGATAGTGAGATATAACTGAAAAATACCAGAGAATCCCGGGAAAAACGGGAGGGTTGACAGGTATGATGTAATCCCCTACCTCAGGGATTTTTTCCACCTTTTAGATAAACCACTTAAGCACTTTCATGCTATTGGGCACCAATCTCTCTCTCTCTCTCTCTCTCTCTCTCTCTCTCTCTCTCTCTCTCTCTCTCTCTCTCTCTCTCTCTCGCTCTCTCTCTCTCTCTCTCTCTCTCTCTCTCTCTCTCTCTCTCTCTCTCTCTCTCTCTCTCTCTCCTGCTCCATCGCGGTCAGAATCATTTTGTGTGTGCACTGCTTTATTTCCGCATCCAAGTAATGATCTTTATATCACGGATCAAGTACAGTCATGATGAAGTGCAGAGGATCTGAATAGAGGCTTCAGTAGAGCATGTGCAAGCCGCGGTTTCTGTTTGTCATCACAACATAGGCTACTGTTTTGGTAACAAAAATCTTTTAGCTTTAAAATAGATTTTTTGGGCCATTTTTGGTAAAAAAATGTTCAGTGGCTGAATATTCGGTGCATCCCTATTTTATGTTCAATCCACTTATATGTGTAAAAATGTATAAGTTAACTTAATTCTTCATGTTTTACTGCTCTGAATGTAAACATAAAGATTCACGCTTTAAACCAAAAACATTCTCATTTCATGCACTCAAAAAATTATGTTTAATGCCCAACGTCTTATTTAGAATAAGTTAAACTCAATTGTTTTAAGTTCAATCCACTTACATTTTAAAAAATGATTAAGTTAACTTAATTGATTTGTGTTTGAAAGGCATTAAAAAGTGTGTATTAGCTGGTATTCATGTAAATCTAATGCACATATTTTTAATAATCAACATGCAGACGATCAAGAACATAAACCAGCTCACATCTTTACTTTAAATGTAAACATGAAGATTCACGCTTTAAACCCAAACATAATAATTTCATGCACTCAAAAAATGTCAAACGTCCTATTTAAAATGAGTTGAAAACACAATTCTTAAGTTTTTTCAGGGCACATCTCAATTGTTTTAAGTTCAGTCCACTTAAAATTCTTAAAAATGATTAAGTTATTTTAATAGATTTGTGTTGGGACAACATTAAGGAATTGTGTGGAGCCCAACACATTTTTCAGTGGACACTCAAATAATAGCGTTTGCTGCTTGTTCTAACTACTTAGTTGATATGAGTTGACAAATACGAACAACACGATTCTTGAATTGAACAACACGATTCTTGAGATTTTATTGTGGGGACAACTGAATTGTTTTATGTTCAATTCACTTCAATTTGTAAAAACACAAGTTAATTCCTTCATGTTGTCCCAACACAAGTCAGTTGTTTGGAGCCCAGCATTTTTTTACAGTGTAGATAGATTTTGTTGTATTGATGCACACCCTGCCCTGCATTCATTTGATTTAGTGTCCGTTCCAATATAGATATAGTACTGTGTGCAATGTAGGAATAATACCATCAGTGTTTCTATGCTAAATGCCATTCAGGCAAATGCATATTGTGTTATGACTGTTCTCCAATCAGCTCTACACACTGTAAACATCCTCAATGAAGGGATTCATCTGTTTTTGACCTCAAAACTCTTGTATTTCACCCAGACGTCCAATCGACCCCTTAGAAGTCATAATTATCATCTGCGTGTGTGTACTGTAGAATATGTGTTTGCCTCCATAAGCCTCTAATTGCCACAAACAGCATCAGTTGTGGCTGTAGTTTTAAATAAATCCTCTTGCGCAGGTCCAGGAACAGCTGTACAGGGCAGGACGGCCCGTCTGGTGAATGCGAACGTAGCGTCCAGGTTATTTTTCAGGCTGGCGGCCTCAACCCTGAGCTCGGAGCGATGGACAGATGGTCCATTTGAGACGCCACCAAACTAATCATGCTGTTCCATTAGCAAAAGTGTCTCAGATAAACGGCTGACCATGAGCTCGCCCCGTGGTCTCTTCTCTTTCCAATTACTCTATTGATGGCCCATGTTTTGACACAAATTAATTGGGTCACCATGTTGGTGTGAGGAGAGAGAGAGAAAAAAGCGCCACGGGCAAAGTCATTGTGTGATTGGAGTAGCAAAGCTATGCTCTGGATTTAATTGATTTTGAATTATGTATGCGCGATGTATATGATTTATGGCCTGTTAAAATCTCTATTATGCAATACAGTGGGGGGAAAAACACTAGAAAGTGTTTTCATTTCGAAACGGATGCTATTACATTGTGGAGTTACAAATTTAGCTTTGCTTTAAAGGGCACCTATGATGAAAATCATGTTCACAGTTATATTAGTTTGATATAAACCCAACAGGTGTCTTTTTTTTTTATTTCCTGACGTTAAAATAGGATCTAAATCCCAGTAATTTTGATGCCTACTGCAACTTGACGTAGGAATGCGGTTTTCCCCGCCCACCAAATTGATTGACAGGTGCCATGTTTCTATAATAGCATCACATGTCCACAGAACATTTGTTTTGCGAATGAACTGGGATTAAAATATCTGTTCCAACTCTCTCTGATTTGTAAAAGTTTAAAACATTTTTAAAACTGAGCATGTTTGTAATAAAGTAAAATTGCCATGTAATTCTTAACCGCTATAATCAGCACGGCTGTATGGTGTCAGTAAATGCTAATATGTGTGTGGGACTCATCATTTCAGAGAGGCTTCAATAAACTCCACCATAAATGCATCAAATAAACTTACCTGGTATTTTTGACCAATGAGCTGTATTTCAGCTTCATTCGTGTCTCTCAATCTATCACTGACTGCTGTTTATCTAATGTAACGCATGATAAGCAGACACGCCCGTTGGAATGGTGTGTGGGAAGAAGCAGCTCATTTGGATTTAAACCCACAGGCTACAAAAACAGCTACTTTGTACTCAAGACAGCAAAATGGGCAGATTCTGGAGGCTATAATAAATAATCTGATGGGTGTTTTGAGCTGAAACTTTACAGACACATTCTGGAGACACCAAAGACTTAATTTAAATCTTGAGAAAGGGGTAAAATAGGTGCTCTTTAATGTTTTGTTTATAGCTAAATTTTTTTTGTCATCAATTTCTCATTATTTGCTTGTTTAAAAAAGGTTTTTGAGTTTCTTTCCTCTGTTAAAGACTGAAGAAGATATTTTGAAGAAAGCTGAAAAGCCTGTCGCCATTGACGTACATGGTTTTTTTCCTACTATGGAAGTCAATGGCTACAGATGTTTAGCTTTCTTTAAAATATCTTCTTCAGTGTTCAAAAGAAACTCATAAAGGTTTGGAACCACTTGAGGGAGAGTAATTAGTTACTCAAAAGAGTAAACGGGGAGTACGCTGGTCTAAATCAGAGGTGTCAAACTCAGTTCCTGGAGGGCCACAGCTCTGCACAGTTTAGTTCCAACCCTGCTACAACACACTTACCTGTAGCTTTTAAACAAGCCTGAAGGACTCAATTAGTTTGATCAGGTGTGTTTAATTAGGGTTAAAGCTAAACTGTGCAGAGCTGCGGCCCTCCAGGAACTGAGTTTGACACCTGTGGTCTAAATGCTCTGAGATTCTAGAAGTAAACAACAAATTGTAGTAATATTAGGTCTGCAACTAACGATTATTTTGATAAATGATTAGTTGGACTATACTGTATATGTTATATTTTGATTAATTCATTAATCAGATATGAGTGTCACGGTGGTGCCATGGGTAGCACGATCACCTCACAGCAAGAAGGTCGCTGGTTCGAGCCTCAGCTGGGTCAGTTGCCATTTCTGTGTGGAGTTTGCATGTTCTCCCGGTATTGGCGTGGGTTTCTTCCAGGTGCTCCGGTTTCTCCCACTAGTGCAAAGACATGCGCTTTAGGTGAATTGAGAAAGCTAAATTGTCCGTAGTTTGTGTGTGTGTGTGTGTATGGATGTTTTCAAGTGATGGGTTGCAGCTGGAAGGGCATCCGCTGTGTAAAATACGTGCTGGATAAGTTGGCGGTTCATTCCGCTGGGGCGACTCCAGATTAATAAAGGGACTATGCCAAAAAGAAAATGAATGAATTATTAATCCGATAAAAACAAAACCCTTTTTAATTTGACGTTGTTTTATTATAACTATATAAAACCTTAAATCACAGTATTATGTTTGTATAAAAGTGTACTTTTAAATAATGTCACTTATTGACTTTAAAGATCTTTTTAGTTTTGACATTTTTAACCTTGGCCATCTTTAAAGAGCAAATAAAGTGATTCTTTTAGTGATTCTTAATAAAGTGATTCTATTATAAATAATAAAAATATTGGTGTGGAGACTGTGGAGAACACAATGTTTTATTAATAGATTTACTTTAATGTGTAACAAAAGCAGGACATAAACAGCTATTGAGATGTTCCTAATTCAGACTAGAAGATGCATGGATGCAGAAACAAGACATTTGATTATATATTTTTATTATTTATATAGTTTTGAGGCTTAAAATGTATTGTGATCTATATATATATATATATATATATATATATATATATATATATATATATATATATATATATATATATATATATATATATATAGATCACAATACATTTTAAGCCTCAAAACTATATAAATAATAAAAATATATCATCTATATATATAACACAAACTAGAGAGTAAATGATAAATAACAAATTATAACTTCATTATATTATATAGCTATATATTAACTATTTATGTAAAACATAGTGTGTAATTGTATTATTATTATTATTATTCAGCTGAACTCTATTTTAATTATATTAAAATGTTTTAAAAATAACTATATAATATAATATAATATAATATAATGTAATATAATATAATATAATATAATATAATATAATATAATATAATATAATATAATATAATAGATAACCTCTACCAGTCAATGATATTTGCTTTTTAAAATTATTGTTGGAAGTAACTATACATTGTGATGTAAATTGCAGATATGGCACAACCATTTAGCACATGAACCCCAAAGAAAAATAATCCATGGGAACTTTTAGTTTTAATAAGGCGTCAGACTGACCTGGAGCCTGTTGTGTGTTGCAGGAGTTTGCGGACGGGATCTTCCAGCTGGTGCGAGAGAAATACAGCGAGCTGGCGGGCTGCTCTTCACTGCTGCACGCGCGACACAAAGGCCTGGCGGGCATCGTCATGACCAGAGGTACGGAAAAAAAAAACACATCTCCACCGGCCGCTGAATTATTGAAGAAGTTCAATAAGCTCCTGAAAGTCTCTGTGTGTCCTCTGAGTGTAGAGCTTTGGATGAAATATTTAGTGTTTTATCACCTGTGAAAAAGAAAGGGACAAAGATGCACATATATATTAGAATGGATTCAAAGAGCAGTCAAAAGACGGACTAAATGATTTGCTGGCAAGGGAGTCTTTCTTATTATTATTTAAGAAAAATCAGAAAATATTGAAGGTATAGAATCTTGCCACAGGAGGGACGTAATAAGGTAACAAATCTGGGGTGCGTTTCCGAAAACCATCGTTAGCTAACTATTGGCCCGTTTCCACTGAGTGGTACAGTACGGTTCGGTTTGGTACGCTTTTATGGCCGTTTCCACTGTCAAAAAGCGTACCGAACCGTACCGTACCACTTTTTCGGCACCCTTTCGAAAGGGTACCAAACACGAGAAAGGGTACCATAAGGCGGAGCCACATGCGCAGCTGAACTCCATTGGTTTACAGAGATACGTCATTCGCTTACGCAACAAGCCAGAATGAAAACAAAAAACCCGCCATGTTTGAATTACACAGCCGAGACATTACAGCGGAATTATAAATACATATAATAATGAGCCATGGTCGATCTGGGCTCAAACAAACCTTGTCGTCGTCTTGATAAACAGCCACAAAGCCAAGAAGAAGAGCAGATTTACCCTGTGCCCCGTAGTTTTTTATGAGAAGCCGGAAAAAAAGGAGCACATTATTTTTCAGCAAACATGAACAAAATGCCATGTATAACTAACTTATTATCTTCACCTTTTGGACTAATGTGAACTGGGAATGATGGAATTACTGTCTAACAGAGGCTACATGTGCTGCTGAAGATTACAGACACAGATGAGAGGTTTTCTCTGACTGTAGGCTATATTTTGTGTTGTTTTGAACCTAAATACTGACAAAATGTCTGCTATATGTAGTTCTTCTGTAGTTGGTAAAATATCGGAGACTGTAAGGGGATGTTTCATTGTTTCTGTCATTGATCTGCAGTTATAATCAACTCATGTTCATTGAAAAGTTAGTAATAAACATTTCTACACAAGTATTTATGTGTATGAAGCATCTGTTTTGTGAGAAGTGCTTCTCATATGATATGTAAGTGACCCATACAGCTTTATTGTAGACATTTCCTCGAGCGAGAATGACGTCGACTGAAACTTTCTGTCATACACCACGCCCACCAAAAGGGTACCCTTGTTAGTGGAAACGCAAGCCTGATAAAGGTGACCCGTACCAAACCGTACCGTACCGTACCAGTCAGTGGAAACGAGCCATAAGGTGAAAAGTTGCGTCGTTACAAACATAGTTTGTTGATTTGGTGTTTCCCAAATCCATCGTTCCTATGAACATTCGCAAACTGCATCACAAACTTGTACGCTTGCAACTACACCTCTAGAGCTGTTCTATTCCCAGTTATCCCCCCTATGCCCTATTCATTTCAAACTTTCCAACATTTAAACTTAGAATGATTAAAAAAAAACATTGAACTCATAGCTCTTAGGTGTTATTTGCTTTCAAAGTATTTTTCAGATATTTTATTATTATTTCAGTTTTAGCGATCTTCATATCGACAATCGCGTTCCCTTCGTAGTGCACTTTGAAAACATTTAAGCCATTTTAAACGCAGCCATGGCTCATGATCAAATCTATAGAAGTGCTATTATTTAAAAGCGGAATTTACTTTAGGTCTCCAAAGCTTATGAAAACAAAAATATATAGCATACACTAATGCTTTTATTTTATAGTAACTGACAAAATCTGAAACTTTTCAGATATTTTATTATTATTTCAGTTTTAGCAATCTTCATATCGACAATCGTGTTCCCTTCGTAGTGCACTTTGAAAACATTGAAGCCATTTTGAACACAGCCGTGGCTCATGATCAAAGCTATAGGTGAGCTATTATTTAAAAGCGGAATTTACTTAAGGTCTCCAAAGCTCATGAAAACAAAAATATATAGCATACACGAATGCTTTTATTTTATAGTAGGTTGTTTATTAAGAAATGTATCTGTACTGCAGGCCTATATGACATGGGCCTGTTGGCTAGAACATTTCTGCAGTCATTTGAATGTGACAAAGTTGTAAAAGTAGACTTTTCAAAAAATATTTCCTATGTAGTAATAATAAATTCAAAATAATAAAATTATTATTATTATTAAGTAGGATTGTTTTCATTTCTTAATAAATAGCTGAGTAGCAGTAACTTAGCAGAAATAATCTTATTGCTACTAATAATCTTAGTAGCAAAAACAGGCTTTTCATGAGCTGCAATATTCGTTTAATCAGTGGGCCAATAAGAAGAGCTCAAAGCTGGGGCAAGCATCGCGGGCTTTTGTTAACTTTAGCAAGTTCACAACTGTTTCATGTTCTAAGGTGCAAAGATGCATTCTGCATGAACGTCTCCTGAATCTGCGCTTGCGGTGAACATTTTTATAATGAAAACTGGCCACACGGTCATCACTTACACAAATGCTCCCAAATATATTTTGAGGTTGCATAGACACAATTTTGAGCACATATACGACCAAAACGCAATCTCAAGCCCTGATGAATAAACAAAGTTAAATAAATTAAGTGTTGTTCATTCTTAGTTTGTGTTACTAAATGTATAAACTAATTGTAAGAATTGTAAAGTGTGACTGTTTCTAACAGCCAAAAAAATAAATGTAATATAAAAAAGTATAATGATTATAAATTCATAAGTTCATCAGAGTTTATATCTCAGTTCATCCTTTTTTTTTTCTAAACTTTAACTTTATTTCATGTAACTGTGAGTTTGTAGATTTTCCTGTAAATCTAAGTGCATATCCGGCAACTCTAACTTTTTGTTTTAAGCTGCAAGGAAAAAAAGTCATAACTGAGCAACAAATCTCATGTAGCAACAGCTCAGCCAATGACGTGTGCTTGTGGTCTGCTAGTCTGACCAATAGCAGATAGTGTTTGGGAAATCAGTTTGTAAACGTGCTCTTTTATGCACTTTATTTACTGATAGAGGAACAACAACAACAACAAAACTTTTCAATATTGAGTTCTCTGAAGATGTTTGATTTGTCACCTGTGCAAAACTTTATTCTTATAATGTGTTGCTATGTGGTTACTATGGTGGTTGAAGAGGTATTGTAGGTAGTTTCTGGAACTTTCTCAATCGGATTACCATTAATTCAAATAAGACAATTTTGTTCTTGTTTTTTTGTCTTTCTTTCTTTCTTTCTTTCTTTCTTTCTCTCTTTCTTTCTATCTTTCTTTCTTTCTGTCTTTCTTTCTTTCTTGAAAGCGAGGTGTGTTCAGGCATGTTATTGGCACGTTGCTATTTTGAGGCATCTGAATCTGACGAACTGAAACCTGCTCTAAAGTGAATGGCACAATTATTTTAAAGAGTACATTAGTACTTTGTGCCTTGCTGCACAACACATTTACACTTTGCTCATTATACACACAGGATGCACAGCAGCACACACACACACACACACACACAAAGGATTACAATGTGTACACAATGTGTATGTATGTCTATGTATGTATATATATATATATATATATATATATATATATATATATATATATATATATATATATATATATATATATACATATACATATATGTGTGTGTGTATTCATACAATGTATGTTTGTATACACATAAAAACAAAACTATACATAACTTTTTTGTATCCTATACAGTACATATATAATTTATATCTAAATATAAATATTAGGGGTGTCAAAATTAACTGTTTCTTCGGTGCACCGTGATGCAGATGGGGACAGTTTGATATCGGTTCAGTTATAGATCATAACCGGTTATTATGTACTGACATCATTTATCTCCTATGCACAATGTCGCAGTAGAATACTATGGCGAAGGAGGCGAGGGTGAGTAAATAAAACACTACTCCTACTACTTAAAAGGTAGATAATTATGCACAGTTCAACTGCTTGTGAGTTTGCTGGAAAGTTTTTCATTCAGGCACAGCACAGGGGCCGCTATTTCACTACTAGAAAGAGATGCTGTTAAAATCCATTTCTGCCTCTCTCTCACTCACTTTGGACATTTGACCCAGGGGCATGTTTTTCTCTTGGCTGGCTCTTCTCTTGGCTGTTAAAGCAATACTTGTGGATCCAGACACGAGCGTGCCTGTGGTGCGAGTTTTCTCCACTGTGTCAATTGTACTATGCGCATATAGACAGTAACCATGGCTGTTCTTCCTGCGTCACTCATTGGTGAACAGCACTTTAATTTTAAAGCCCTTTCTGTTGAGCGGTTGAAGACAATGACCAATCATAAGGGCGTAAGACCTCGCATGACAGCGCTCAAAAAGCAAGCGGGATAATATTTACATTAGTTTATTTCCTATAAATGCTCATGCTGTCTTCTGTACATGTATTGGAGTTTTGTTTGATATTCAAAAAGAGTGTTTTCTTTGAGCAGGTCAAATTAAAGGTACAGTTCATATATCTGACTGCTTGTATTAAAAGACAAAATGTATTAAAAATAATATATAAATATTAATATATTTATAGATTTTAAGTTCTTGTGTGGTGAAGAAAAAATCTAATTATGCATAGAAAAGCATAGTCAAGGCACCGAGATATCAAATAGAAGTGAATCGATGGCATGATAATCGTAACTGAACCGTGAGACCAGTGTAGATTCACAACCCTAATAAATAGACATTTTCTCAAATGTATGCATGCATGTGTGTATTTATATATACATAATAAATATAAACACTTCACACACTTATAAATGAGGTGCCATGTCAAGACACGTGCATATACTCCTACTAAATGAATTACTTTCATATACACCTATACTATTGGACATTAAAAATATATATATGAAACTTGTGTATATACATGTAAACTCAATGCTTACGTAAAGAGCCACATTAACACACGCACACACATATGAACTCGCTGCATGCAAGCACATATATCCTCGCATATACCTTTAACTTGATCTATGCATATGCGCCTATAAACTGTCGCACATCAATATAAATTTGCACATCAACATAAACGCAGTCTCATGGCAATTCGTAACTTTTTGATATAGTGGCTAATTCGTATGAATTCGAACAATCTCATTCATACAGTTTAGTACGATTTGCCTAGCCCCCCGATGACTTTTGGGTTTAGGGGTGGGGTTTGGTGCCACGCCTCCATTTTAAAATCGTACATTTTCGTACGACCGAACTTTTCGTTACGTTTCCGTTATGTTACGTTTCCGTTATGTTACGTTTCCTCATGACATCAGGCTAGTATAAATGCCCAAATAACGCTCGCGCAAACACAAAATAAAAATGTGTGTATATAAACATATATGTGTATATATAATAGTCAGCATTTGAAGTGGATCAAAAAAGTTTACCCTGTATATCACGTATATAAAAAAAATGTTTATAAAACGTTTATTAATTGTACCCAGCACTTATAGCACTATATAAATGTATAGGGGGTTTCCTTTATATCACTAAGCCCAAACACAAGCCCACTCTCTGTATCCCAAATAGCTATTTAACGGTTCATTCTTGCTAAAATATACAGTATTTATCCACCAAATTGTGGAGTAGTGGAGCCGAGACAGGCCGATGTGCCGCTTCAGTGTGTTTGTGTATAAACCACGGCCGCCGCTGCAGGCTTTCAGGAGTCATTGCAGGATCAGTATCAAGTTTTTCTTTTGAAGACCACAGCTCATCAATTTAGACTTCAGTGAGATCTGACCTAATCCCTGTCCTCGCTGCTCCGTCGCTCTCTCTTTCTCTCCGTCTGCCTCACAGTAATTGCGGAGCATGTTTATTAAGACTGTTATCTTCAAAGATCCAGACATCGGTGCCCAAGAATCTGTGGCAGGCGAGCAGACACGCAGAACTTGACAGAAACACTGGGGGTTCTGTTCGCTGCTCTTTGAGCCTCTATTGAATCTTTTAGACTGGCACGGGCACCGCTGGAATATTAATGCGGGTCCGACTTTGAACGGCAGGACTTTCGCAGAGGGAGTCGTAACCTGAGCGAAAGTGCTCCTCGCAGGACTCTTATTGGATTATTTCATCGGCTAACGTTAAGAAACAGACACCGCTTGAATCAGACGCCGTGAATAATCGCATTTCAACCAGCGTGCTGGAAAATGCTGGGGTTTGAACATTTGAAGGGCTGGTAAATGTGTTTGTTTCCACATTTGGAGAGCTGATGATTGTGTTTACAGCAGTCAGACAGATTTTCTTTGGTGGGGAAGAAAGTCATCCTGGAAAGTTTTCTTCCGAATATGATGTTATGTGAGTTTTGTGACAACATTGCAACCCAGGCTCATTCTGATTACGTACCCCTATGTACATTTCTGGAGAGCGCCAAATACGTCCCAGGAGGTACGTCTTTTTGCAGTTTTTGTTTTCACGAATCCACCAGAGGCCGCTGTGAGATCTGAAATTTCTCTTGCGAGTGCCTTTCGTGCCTGCTGTTCTCAAATAAATCCACCAGAGGCTGCTGTGAGATCTGAAATTTCTCTTGTGAGTGCCTTTCGTGCCTGCTGTTCTCACATAAATCCACCAGAGGCCGCTGTCGGGTGAATGACTGACTGACCGCCTAATTCCCCACCCACTTTCCTAAACCCAACCGATAGTGTTTTCAAAAGCACCGATTGACCAGTACCCACCCACTTCCCTAAACCCAACCGACTGTTTACAACAGTGTTGAATTCAGAAAAAGAAGTTTAGGGAAGTGGGTGGGCAGGTCAATCGGTGCTTTTGAAAACACTATCAGTTGGGTTTAGGGAAGGAAGAGGGTGGGTCAGTCGATCACTCAGTCAGTCAGTTGACAGCAGCCTCTGGTGGATTTACGTGAGAACAGCAGGCACTAATGGCACTAGCGAAAGAAATTTGAGAACTCAAAAAGCATACACAGCAGCATCTGGTGCATTCCCAAAAACAAAACCTGCAAAAAGATGTAGCTCCTGGGACTATTTGGTGCTCTCTAGAAATGTACATAGGGCTACATATTCAGAAGTCTGGGTTGGGTTAATCCGTTTAAATAGGCAGATTAGGTTAGGCAGGCAAGTTAGGGTAATTAGGCAAGTTATTGTATAAAGATGTTTTGTTCTGTTGACAATCAAAAATATATATAGATTAAGGGGGCTAATAATTTTGACCTCAAAATTGTTTTAAGAAATTTAAAACTGCTTTTATTCTAGCCAAAATAAAACAAGTAAGACTTTCTCCAGAAGAAAAAATATTATAGGAAATACTGTGAAAATTTCCTTGCTCTGTTCAACATCATAGGGAAATATTTGGGGGGAAAAACTCAAAGGAGGGTGAATCATTCTTACTTAACTGTATACCTTTGAGGTACCAACATGTACCACTCAGCCCGTTAACCTTTTAATTTCTGAGAGTCCATTACAAGTCATCTTTTTTAAAATTTGCTTCATATTTGATATCATTTTAAAACAAACTAGCCGAATTTACACAAAAGTTTTCATTCAGTGGGAACGATCATGGAAACACAATTTGTTAAACGCTGATGGTGCGCTCCATTTTGACCTCATTTAATATTCAAACGTTTTAACATGCAAGAGCAACTTGTAAAGGATCAATCGGCGAGCCTCTTTATTCCTAATGGCATGTAAATTGACTTGGTTAGACGACGACCTCGGCCATTTGCTTTACACCCTGAAGAAAATGTGTTTAATGCAAATTCATCAATTTTCAGAAATAATCCCATTTTTTTCTCATCCCCCCCCCACTACAAAACACACAATGTCCTTTCCAGCCAATCCAATAGGGTCTTTCCTAGACCTCCCCAAAGCAGAGACGCATAAAAGCCCATCTAATGATTTCCTTATGATTTGATGGCCTCATAAAGGAGCTGATGAACTGCATTCTTTCCTTGTTTTTGCGAAACAAAACTCATTTAGGAAATGTGAGGGTAATGATGCTTATTAAGCTCATATCAGCATATGGGCTTCCCCTGACAGACCTGCACTAGACTGACCCGACTGCTGATTAATAGTGTCTCGCTTATGATCACATACAAAAGACCGCACTGTATGTTATTGCACTTCCTTTCGAGGACTATTCATGTCTGTTGTGTTATTTTGAGCATATGTTTTTGTTGATCTGGTATTGTGGAATTTACAGTTTTATTTTGGCTGTTTGCTGAGGTTATTTCTATATTGAATTATAACATGAATTACATATGAATTGATGTGTAACAGTATATGAATGGCATATTTGCTGTAAAAAGAAGAGTTCATCTGCAAAATACTTAGACTTTTTAGTGTGTATTTTAGAGTTCCTTTGTAAAAGAAAATACAATTTCTGAAAATGAAGTCAAAGTAAATTAAACAATTAGTAATTAATAATAAAAGGTGTAATTAGATTCAGTACAGTCGAATTTCCAATGACTATATCTATCTATCTATCTATCTATCTATCTATCTATCTATCTATCTATCTATCTATCTATCTATCTATCTATCTATCTATCTATCTATCTATCTATCTATCTATCTTTTATTTTTTTATTTATTTTATGATCATTTTGTTTTATTATTAACACTACTATTGTGCACACATTCACCATTAAATGTGGCCTTTTTTGATTGATTGATTTATTTGTTTATTTATTTATTCAGCTATTTATCTATTTAATTATTTATTTATTCAGCTATTTATCTATTTAATTATTTATTTATTTAGGTTTTTAATTTAATTTATTTTAATTTTATTTAATGTTGTTTTATATATAACACTTTATTATTGTGCACACATTCACCTTAAGCTGTGACTTTTATTTATTTATTTATTTGTTTGTTTATTTGTTTTTATATTCGTCTATTTATCTATTATTTTATTTATTTATTTAGGTTTTATTTTTTATTTTAATTTATTTTAATTTAATTTATTTTATTAATAACACTTTATTATTGTGCACACATATTCACTATTAGCTGTAACCATTATTTATTTATTTATTTATTTAATTATTTATTTATTTATTTATTATTTATCTATATATTTATCTATTTGTTTATTTATTTAGGTTTTTATTTTAGTTACATTTTATTTTATCAATAACACTTTATTATTGTGCACACATATCCACTATTAGCTGTGACTTTTATTTATTTATTTATGTTTTATTTGTTTATTTATTCATCTATTTATCTATTATTTTATTTGTTTGTATATTTAGGTTTTGTTTTTTATTTTATTTATTCATTTTATTAATAACGCTTTATTATTTTGTACACATATTCACTATTAGCTGTGACCTTTTATTTATTTATTTATTTATTTATTTAGTGTCTGGGAAAGTGTCAGAGAGATGAAAGTGTTGAATAATGTTTGCATAATGTTTTGAGGTTGTTGTGTGGTGTAGTTGGGTTGGAGGGAAGAGGGGCTTTGCTTAAAAGCACCAAAATGTATTGTCTATACTCTCAGAGAAAAAAAAAACATTATAAACAGTCAAAATTATTCGCTCTCCTGTGCGTTTTTTTTTCTTCTTTTTGAAATACTTCCCAAATGATGTTAACAGATCAAGGAATTTTTCACAGTATTTCAGATAATATTTATTCCTCTGGAGAATGTCTTATTTGTTTTATTTCAGCTAGAATAAAAGCAGTTTTTAATTTTTTATAAACCATTTAAGGACAAAATGATTAGCCTTCTTAAGCAATATTTGTTTTCAATACAGAACAAAGCACGGTTATACAATGATTTGCCTAATTACCCTAACTTTAAGCTAATTAACCTAGTTAAGATTTTTAATGTCACTTTAAGCTGAATACTAGTGTCTTGAAAAAGATCTATAACAATATTATCTACTGTCATCATGGCAAAGATAAAAGAAATCAGTTATTATTTCTAAAATTCATTATTAAAACTATTATGTTTAGAAATTTGTAGAAAAAAAAATCTTCTTTTCGTTAAAATATATTGAAAATATTTTAAAATATACCTGAGGTCAAATAATTCTGACTTCAATTGTGCATATATAAATATAAACATACATTTTAAAAGGGGTGTACTCTCTACATTTATGCTTTGAGTTGTTCCTATAGCGTGTGTGTTTTAGCGCACTCATCTTGATCTTCTCTGCGAGTTCTCTGGCTGTTCTTCACCCAGTGGGGGTCACTGAAGGCTACACAGAGCTGCAGTCATGCTCACATCCAGGGTGTTTGCCTTTGTGCCCACCTCACTGGCACAATGTGCTTTCTCTGAGATGTTGATGATTATTGCTCTTCTAAAAGCCGCGGTGCCCACAGGCCGCACACCCCCACATGCCGAGAGAAGAGCCTTTACAACAATTTCATGCCACTTCAGAGAGAAATGACTACACACTCGCGTCTCTGTCTCTCTGCCATCACCAGATTGATCTAAACTATCATTAAATGGAACAGCATGGAGAGAGCGGGGGCTGGTTGCGGCCTTTTAACTTGCGTTGTTTTTTTTGTTTTTTGGGAAGAAAGTGTTTTTGCTGTTGGCGATTGTTGAATAAAGATGCCTGAACACACAAACCGGGCATTCTGGGACCCTGCTGGGCTCCAGAGCAGTGCATGCTGGGATGGATCAGGTATGGCAGGTGGAGATTGGGCAGAACCGGCTGGCGTTTGTCTTTAGAGGAAGGTTTGGGACATTCATTGATTGATGGAAATGTGGAGTTGGTTTAATAGTGTGCATTTTTAAGATTTGTGCGGCACCGTAAAAATATTTGAATAAACAGTTTCCAAATTTGGTGATTAACAAGTGTGAAAAATGAGATCCCATGACATTATAGGCCTATGTAAAATAACAAAAAAACATATGCTGTACTTGGCATCATCAATTTGAATGACTATTTTAAGGATGGAAAAATACACTCTGTGCCCTGGTGCATGGTCTAACGGGGTTGTGCCTATTCTCTTAATGAGCATAATGTGCATTAAAACAATCAGAGTCTCATCTCACATTCTCTTTACCAGTCTGTTGCGTCGCGCCATGGTGCATTTGCTATTTACATGGCGGATTTTGTAAGTGGAAAAACTGAACGCCTTACTAGCGAGAAAACAGTTAAACAAACCATCTGCAGCGCGAGGATAAAGAACCAGCCTCCTCCATTCAGCCTCTTTACTTTCTCTTTACTTTACTTCTTTACTTTGGTTGATAAGGAAACATTGTTGTACGCACTCCACTGAAGACATCCATTAGCCTACATATTTAATTTTATTTGTTAAGCGCAAAGGTTTGTTTCAAAACTATTTCTACATTCAGTTCTAATTTTAATTAAATTAACAAATTAATAAACAATAATAATGAAGTGTGGTCAAAAAACTGAGTTATATCCAAACACATGTCCTATGCTCCGATATGCTCCAAAAGCTGACAGATGGACAAATCTAAGCTTGTTTTATTAAAACAAATCTAAATATCCATATATTAAATAATACTGCTAATAATAACGATACTGTAACATAGAAAAAAAGCAAGTTGTCATGAATAAATTGAAAAAAGCCTCCTAGGCATGGAGGCAGTGGTTTTCATATATATGTAGAAATTAATAATATTTATATTTTAATCCTTTAATTCTTTTTTATTTGTGAATATATTTCTTATTTGTGAGCATTGCTGTACATCCTGTGTGTATTAAGCAATGTGTACACATTTAATGCGCACAGCTGAGGTGCTCTGCGCTGGACTTTTGACCTGCTTTCAGCTGGTCTATTGCACAGTCTATTTTAGCTCCTCAAAGTAGCAACGTGCCAACATTGCGCCTTAACACACCTCCTTTATAGACCTGCACACCCATGAGTCCACAAAGTGCCGCAAATGGATTTGCAGTTTAAACAATGTGGTGCAAAATAGGAAAATTATGGTTGCGCTGGTCTGAAAATAGCAACAAATAAAGAAAAGAGTAAAAGTAAAGAGGCTGAATGGAGGAGGCTCTGTCTTTATTCTCGCACTGCAGATGCTCTCTTTAACTGTTTCTTGCTAGTGAAGTGTTCAGTTTTTCCACTTACAAAGTCCGCCATGTAAATAGCGAATGCGCCAAACACGTGTTGCGCCTTATTGCGCCTGGTGTATGATTGGGCCCATAGAGAGAATAAAAAAATGATAGGCTACATGACGAGGATATTTATTTTGTTGAGTGTATTCCTCTCACAGAAGCACTGCAGGTAAAATTAGACAATGAGATTCTGTTGTTTAGGCTGCTGTTGTTTGTGCATGTAAAAATAAATTTTCAGGGGTTAAAGAAAGTAAACCGAAACCATCCTGGTGTTTTGGCAATTTAACTTACTTTGTAATATGAGGTGCAATTATAGAAAAAATAGTTTTATATTTATATATATATTAATGAATGTATATGGTAATTTATTAATTGTAGGTTTGGCTATAGTTGATTTTAGAACCTCAAATTGTGAAAGTGCAATCAAAATACCTTTAAATTAGACTCCTCCAAATACATCAAATGTCTCACAAAATAAATGATACAAATCTTGTTAATGTCTAAATAAAGTTAGAATGTGATGCCTCTTCAAATTATATACAGTACAAATAAAAGAAAGATTATATATATATATATATATATATATAATATATATATATATATATATATATATAGAGAGAGAGAGAGAGAGAGAGAGAGAGAGAGAGAGAGAGAGAGAGAGAGAGAGAGAGACGGTGTCGCAGTGGATAGCGATGTCGGCTTACAGCAAGAAGGATGCTGGTTCAAGCCCCAGCTGGACCAGTTGCCATTTCTGTGTGGAGTTCTCATGTTCTCCCCGGTGTTGATGTGGGTTTCCTCCGGGTGCTCCGGATGCGCTACAGGTGAACTGGGTCAGCTAAGTGTCCATAGTACAATTGCGTTGAGCTAACAACTGACCACGTAAAAAGTAGATGCTACGAAACACCAATATGGTGTGGCTAAATATCAACTTGGGTATAAAATGGCCCTGAAGTAAGTAAGTGTATATACACCTCAAATCATTCTCAAATATGGTCATCAATATCATAAAAATAGGACAGAGGTTGTGTGATTTTCCCCTGTAAACCTTTAGTTTAAACAGTAATTGGGGGAAAATATAAAAGAATTAAAATTAAAGAGGAGGGCTAATAATTCTGACCTCAACTGTGATTCATTTACTACAAAAATTAAGGCAACAGATTTACACATTTTTTGTGTATTTAATTAATTTAAGTCAATTAATTTAATTTAATTTAAGTCAATTAATCCTTTTTACAGTGTACAGAAATAAGAAAGATATGCTAATATGATTATTAAGAAGATAATGCAAGGGAAAAATATTAAATAATATATAATAATACTAATCAAGTACATTAATAATAATACAATTATTAATAATGATACATATAAAATACACAACTGTACAGTCAATAGTTTAGATGATGGTTTGTTACTCTCTCTTTTTCTCTTTCTCTCCCACACACACACACACACTCTCTCTCTCTCTCTCGGTTCAGCAGGCAGTGAAAGGTGGAAGAATGGATTTCAAAGGCTATGCCTTTAACCCCACCTCAATATTAGTTTTTATTATTGTTATTGCTAGGCAGCCGCGCTGGTGGCGGCCGGGCCATGCCGTGCAATTCCGTCTGGGTCCCGACTGATAAAAGCTCATATGTTGCCTCTAGCCTGCAGGTCTACACGAGGCGGTGAACACTAAATTTTTGAAGCGATGGGGAGATATATATTCTTTTCCAGCACCCAGAGCTTTATGGCTAAGCATGCTGAGACATCGGCTCACACGCTTGAGCTGCTCTCGGTGCAGAAACCCTGTCTGTCCGTATCGAGACCCAGCAGCTGTGGGACGGGCACGCTGGCAGCTGGAGACGCTTTGTGCCGGGCTTGTGGGTTTGGTCTTGCTGTGGCTGATGAAAATGTCACAGAAAAGCTTTGTGCACTGATGACCAGTTACTCATCCTTGTGTGGAGAACGTCAGCAAGAACCGCTTTTACTGTGCTGCACAATTTATGGCTATAGCCGTCTTTATAAAACGTGCGTACTATATGCTGCTTCATTTTAATGGTCACATGCTAGTATGAAAAACAAATGGGGTAAGACTTTATGATCACTTTATGATCTTAGGTCATATAATAACATAATAATGGAAACAAAATTTATGATGTAAGATATGAGCTTTCAGATTCATTCATTCATTTTCCTTCGGCATTGTCTCTGATGTCTCAGGGGGTCGCCACAGCGGAATGAACTGCCAGTTATTCCAGCATATGTTTTACTCAGCGGATGCCCTCATCGCATTCACACATACATGCACTACGGCCAATTTAGTTCATTCAGTTCACTTATAGCGCATGTGTTTAGACCAGCATGGGCAAACTCGATCCTCGAGGGCCGGTGTCCCTGCAGAGTTTTGCTCCAACACTAATCAAACACACCTGAACACCCTAATTAGTGTCTTCAAGATCACTAGAAAGCTACAAGCAGGTGTGTTTGATTAGGGTTGGTGCAAAACTATGCAGGGACACCGGCCCTCCAGGATCGAGTTTGCCTATCCCTGGTTTAGACTGTAGGGGAAACCAGAGCACCCGAGAAAAACCCACACCAACACCAAACTCCATACAGAAATACTCGGGACTTGAACTAGCGACCTTCTTGCTGTGAGGCGACAATGCTAACCACTGCGCCACCGATTAATGCATCCACGTAAATGACTGTATACTGGCTCTTTACATATTACATGTGTGATGCCACTGAACTCCAGTGTTATTATGCTGCTGTGTGTTGACTTCCTGTGTGTTTGTTTTGATCAGGTTTGGATCTGAGACATGCTCAAGTGGTGGCGCTCTCCTCCGGTACCAAATGCATTAATGGAGAGTACATCAGTGACCAGGGGCTGGTGGTCAATGATTGCCATGCAGAAATCACCACTAGACGAGCACTGCTGCGCTTCCTCTATTCACAACTAGAGCTCCACCTCAGGTAAAACACATCTTTTAGAGATACACCAATGTCTATTTATGCTAGCCATGCGTTAAACACATTGAAAACAAATTATTTAAAGTTGAATCGGATTAGATACATGTTAACAAAAATGCTAATGATATTGTTACCATATAGCAACAGTGTTAAAACATGTAACAAACTTGCTAGAAACATACTAGCAACATGTTGATTCATGTTACCACCATGTTATAAGAAGCTAGCAAAGGTTAAATACATAGTAGCAACATGTACAGAGTTAGAACATGTTATTAGCATGCTATTTTGTGCTAACAGTGTTCCAAAATACTAATAGCATGTTCATTTATCTTCATAATGTACTAAACATGCTAGTATCGTGTTTATTAATGCAAAACCATGTGCTAATTAAGTGAACATTGTAAACATCTTAGAAACATGCTAATGTATGCTAGCCTAGTGGAAAAAGCATGTTAAAAACTTCATCCTAGTAACATGTCTAATATTACAGAAACACACAAGCCTGTTAATTCATATTAGCACAATGTTATAAGAAGCTAGCAAAGGTTAAATACATGGTAGCAACAGTACAGAGTTAAAACATGTTATTAGCATGCCATTTTGTGCTGATGGTGTTACAGCTTACTTAATTATCTTCACAGTGTACTAAACATGTTGGAAACATGCCAGTATCATGTTTAATAATGCAAAACATGTGCTAATCAAGTTATCCCTGTGTTGAAACATTCTAAACATCTTAACATAGTGGTAAAACATATTAACACCACACCACTTCATCCTAGAAACATGTGAAATATTCCAGAAACATACTAGCAACATGTTAATTTATGTTAGCACATTGTTATAAGAAGCTAACAGAGGTTAAAAATATAGTAGCAACATGTACAGAGTTAAAACATGTTATAAACATACCATTTTGTGCTAACAGTGTTAGAACATACTAGCAGCATGTTAGTTTTGCTTCACAATGTACTTAACATGTTGTAAACATGCTAGTCGGGTATCGGTCTTATTAATGTAAATCACCAAGTTAGCCTTGTGTTGAAAACATTTGAAACATGCTAATGTATGCTAACCTAGTGGAAAAACATATTAATGACATACCACTTCATCCTAGTAACATGTCACTTATTGCATACTTGCAACATTTTAATTCATATTAGCACAATGTTATAAGAAGCTAGCAAAGGTTAAATACGTAGTAGCAACATGTACAGAACATGTTATTAGCATGTTATAAACAACGCCATTTTGTGCAACAGTGTTACAGCTTACTAGCAGCATCTCCTAGCAACATGTCAAATATTCCAGAATTACCATGGGTTAAGATATGCTTATTTATGCTAACATTTGGTTTAAACATGCTAACAGCATGTCACTTCATCCTGCTAATATGTAAACGCGACAGAACAATCAAACCAACATGTTAATTCATGCTAGCCATTTGTAACAACATCAAATCTAAATGTTCAAACATACTAGTAATATGCTAGTAACATGCTAATAATATGTTAAATAATGCTAAAAACATGCTGCTTCATTCTAATAAAGTAGACATTGCAAGAAACATGCTAGCAACATGTAAAGTCATGCTAGCCATGTTGAAACCTTTATACATGTTTTAAAAACTGGTTAGAAACATGTCAATTTGTGCTAGCACACATCCCTTTCATAACATCCCAATCCAGTATACCATACTAGAAAACATGCTAAAGCATATTGCTAAAATGTGATAATAACATCCATGCTAACCTGCTGAACAAGCTAGCAACAAAAACACTCTTACTATTCAAGTAAAGCAGGGTTCATGTGTTAAAGCATGTTACAAACCAGCTAACATGCTAAAAACATAAGCAACGTTTGAAATAGCTAACAACACATTTATTTATAACAGACTTTCCTATTTATTTAGGAAAATAATAATGATAATTGCTACAGACTGGGACAAATCCCGAAGGTAAACTTCAAAATTATTAAAAAGACAACTGCATGAATTAATAATAAAGAGGAAACATTTACTTTATTTATGAGTCATTTTTAACTTGCGGGGTTGCTCCCAAAGCGACTTTGACAGATTTAGCTAAATTTTGAAGACAAGCTTGTATCAAACATAAAATAAACACACACACACACAGAGAGAGAGAGAGAGAGAGAGAGAGAGAGAGAGAGAGAGAGAGAGAGAGAGAGAGAGAGAGAGAGAGAGAGAGAGATGAAGAGAGAGAGACTACAGTAGCTTTACACTCTAAAAAATGCAGGGTTCCACACAATTGATTCATGTTGTCCCAATGCAAATCAGTTAAGTTAACTTAATATATTTAAGTGGAGCTGAACATAAATCAATTAAATTGTCCTAAAAATATGACAGAGACTCACAGGCCATGCCCTCCGCATTTGCCAGTATGCCTAATTTGGGTCGTTCGTCCGGACCTGACAAACAGCCGCACAACGCATATGCAACTCTGAGATATAGCAACAGCTCTGAAATCAGATAATATGCACGCCTCAGGCTGCATTTGATTAGCGCAAATGTTCTCTAGTGATACGTTACAGCAATAATTTCCTCTCTTAGTCATTTCAAGCGTTATATTTCCCTTCACTAGTATGTGAGACTTTATTTTGAAAAACGCGAGCGCTAGTTTGTTTACTATGCGTTACTGGGAAACCGCGAGCGCGAGGCATGTTCAAACTCGTCCCAGGACGCAAAATGCAGATTTACAGATCATACATCTTCACTCCGAAGGGCATAAGGTAGTGTTTAGTTGCATCTTTTGTTCATTCATGGTGTTTACTGTGAAGTTTGCGCGTATGTTTTAACAAACACGTCTAAGTAGTTAGACTGCTGAATCGTGTCAAATCACTCAGCTCAACTGTCATGTCTACACAAGTTGATACTAAGTCCTGGCTGTGTTTTCTTTCAAAATATAGCTTCAAATACAACGTGATACTCCTCTATCACTCTCTTCTGTCAGTTTAATTATGATTTAGCCTTTATCTACATCTGGTGAGCAAAAAAGGTTAATGTTACCCTGATTGGGCTTATATTTGTCTGTGTGTTCAGCGTTTTTTTATTATTTAAACACACCTAATATACATTAATGTTAACGTCTTGTGATTGTTGTGTGCCTGCTGGGGTGTCAGGCTAAATAATTCTAATTAAATCATTGAATCAATCATACTGCTCATGGTTTCCGCTACATTCATTCTTCCATGGCGGGGCGCCACGCCAAAATTCCTCCCGCCACGGCTACATTACAGCTTCTCATTCAAAACATTTTTTTTTTTCATAGCGGGTGATAATCGCATTTAAAACGTATTAAAGGGTCAAGTGAATTATCACAGAGCTGAAGCTTTTCTGGTTACCGTAGTAGTGCTGTGCGTTCATTGGTTTAACCCTTTAAGGGTGACGTGCCGGACTGACTGACAGGTGCGTGAGGCCAGCAAACACGACGTATAGCCGTTTCACTTTACTTCAGGACGCATTAATACCGCTCTGCAGGTCTATTGAAGACATTCATAAATATTCTAGCAATCTAATAAATGCTGGAGACATACTCGTTACATAAACGAACTAAAATCGCACTTCAGCGGCGTTTATTTGAGAGCGCCACAAGAAGATCTGCGCGCTCTTGAAGCGGCTTATATGTGAGGGGGCGTGCAAGAAGTTATGTGCACGAGCAAAGGAAATCGGCGTGCAAGCAAAGAGGTCTGCATGCTCGTAGGCTATTACATAAAATGCGATCTCGACTTCTAATACTGCGCTCACGACATTTGTCATTGAAAATACGCCACAGGTAATTGGTAGATCTGTGTAAAAAAAAAGACCTGCCGCCACAGCTGGAAAAAATCCTAGAGGAAACACGGCTGCTGTCTTCATCTGATTCACACAGATTTCTGTACAATTTGAAACAGAATATTTGGATTTTTTTTCTGCTGGAGATACTGTTGTCCTAAACTTACAAAAAAAATGTAAATAAAAAAAATCATACACATACCTTGAATTTTGGTGGTTTAAAACCTTTACTTTTCCAAACCGTCGGTATACCTTGAAAACAGTTATCATACCATGCCTAATATAAAGTTGTATAATTATGAGTTATAAAGTCATAAAGTGTGGGATATGAAATAACCATCTGTACGTAGAGATACCGAGTCATATTTACCAGAAATAACGGCAAATTGATATATGCTCAGTTTTTTTTTTCTTTAACAGGGATTTACACCACTGACTTCCATTATAAGCGCATCATTTTAAATGACATATTTGCGTTTTTTCTCAAGAAAACCTTAAAATATTCTCTCCTGCTCATCAGCATGACATTGAGGTTATTGAGGAAACTCGACACACTAAACCTGAATAAGCTTTATACTAACAACACATTTTCCTCACATATCACACCTAACAAGGACTTTGGGACTACTTTCAGAAGTGCTAATTTCAATTGATGCTTCATAAAGAATCCGCATTAATCATTTGAGTCTGCTGCGGTGTTGGAGAAATCATTGTGCGCCAGCGACGAAGACTCTAAATGTCTTCTCCGATTGTAGCAGATTGTTGCATAGAAAGGCCTCCTGTAATGTCATATTGTGCATACTCGTCTTCCCAGAGTGCATTATCTGCAGCTAAATGGGCCCGTTTGCCTATGTCTGGGAGTCTAGTTTGGAAGATAAGTCATTATGTTGGGCAAATTAAAATATCACAAACGGCCCATCAGCACCTTTCTCAATAGACAGATCTGGAGCAGCCGCTTTAACCCCCCATAGCATCACAGGTCATTTGTGTAATTAGCGCACTTAGGTGCCAATTAGAGATGCTAATGTTGCGTATGTAATGTCCACCCCATGCACTGCTCCCAACGGTTTTTTGTAAGATGCCACCGTGAGGCGGTAATGACATGTGTACAATGGGACAGCTCTGCTTTTCTGCATGCTAACATGCTAACACAACAAACCTAACTCCTATGAACCGTATAAGTTGTTCAGCATATTTCAATTGTTTTTTAAGGCATATTTCACCCAAAAGGGCAATTCTGTCATCAATTACTCACGGCTTGTTTCAAAACCAGTCTCAGTTTTTGTTTCTGTTAAACACAAATTAAGATATATCGACTGCTGGAAACCTGTGACTGTTGAACAAACGAAAAATACTCAAATTGGTTTGGGTCAAGTCAAGGGTGAGTAAATCACAGTGTTGGGCAGTGGCGTCGCTACTAGAATTGACGCTAATAGCTTAACTACATTCTCAGATGGCGGTAGTGTCGCTACTTTTTAAATTAAATGGCTTTTCAATAGTGAAGCTATTACTTTAAGCAATTACTGCCGTGGTGTCCACACAAGAGCTACATTTAACCGATTGGGCAGATGAAAGTAAATCCATATGAAAGCGAGAACGGCAAATTCTTCTTTGTGTTCTACGGTGGTCGAAAACAACCTTTTTGGCGAGTTACTGCCACCTCTTGCTCCGGTCAGTGAAATTGAATTTTGCTAATTTTCCCAGTATGATGCAGCTCTATAAATTACTATGTTTAATATTACTATGTACAGTATCTATAATACACTTTACTATAGTATAGTTCAAAAACACTATAGTATTGACTATTAATTATTAGGCATATAGGATTTTTTTTAACATATTTTTGCATATTTTCTTAGTGTCATGCAGCTCTATAATACTATGTAAATACTAAGTATCTATAATACACTTTACTATAGTATGGCTCAAAAACACTATAGTATTTACTATTAATTATTAGGCATATAGGATTTTATTTGCATATTTTAGCATTTTTTTTTTTTTTTTTTTGCATATTTTCCCAGTATCATGCAGCTCTAGAAATACTATGTAAATACTACTATATACAGTATCTATAAATACACCTTTACTATAGTGTGGTTCAAAAACACTATAGTATTTACTATAAATTATTAGGCTCGTAAGATTTTTATTTGCATATTTATTTAGCATGTTTCCATTATTTAGCATACTTTTGCATATTTTGCATCTTTATTAATAATATGTAAGTTACCAAAGTGTCTATAATACACTTTAATATAGTATAGTTTAAAAAACACTATAGTATTTACTATAAATATTATAGGTCTATAGGATTTTTTTTTGCATATTTTTGCATATTTCTTTAGCATGTTTTCCATTTATTTAGCACATTTTTTGCATATTTTGCATCTCTATAAATAATATGCGAGTACAAGTGTCGATAATGCACTTTACTATAGTATAGTTCAAAAACACTATAGTATTTACTATAAATTATTAGGCTATAAGATTTATTAGCATATTTTTGCATATTTGTTTAGCAGATTTTCCATTTATTTAGCATATTTTGCATCTTTATGAATAATATGTAAGTACCAAGTGTCTAATATACACTTACTTTAGTATAGGTTCAAAAACACTATAGTAATTTACTATAAATTATTAGGCTTATAAGATTTTTATTAGCATATTTTGCATATTTATTTAGCATATTTCCATTTATTAGCATATTTTTGCATCTCTATAAATATCTAAGTATTAAGTAGCTATAATACACTTGACTATAGTATAGCTCAAAAAGCACGATAGTATTTACTATAAATTATTAGCTATAAAAAATTATTTACTATAAATTTATTAGAATTTTTTTCAGTGTGAGCCCACTTGGCATCGCAGATCATTTGCATAATAAGCACACCTTAGTTGCCAATTAGAGATGCTGATGTTAGTGTATGTAACGTTCGACCTCATGCACTGCTCTGAAACATCTTTTGTAAGAATCACAGCGAGACACTAATGCTATGATGATGATAAGTGTAAACCGGCGTGTCCTCCCTACAGCCGACTAGGCTACAGATCGATGTGGGTTAAAGATTACAGCTCAGCCATTTATACTCGCCTCGTTCTGACAGAGTATGATTTGAGATTGTCTAGCTAGCGAGCGGGAATGTGACAGTGACGAACTAGCCTTCGCCGCGGCAAGGCCAATATTGTCTCTTTGTGTCTTCGGCCCATTATTAGCTAGGACTGCGTTTCAGACGGGGTGTTTTTCTCATGTCTGCTTTTCTCTGTTCTTTCTCTTTCTGCTCCGCCTGGGGTCTGCGATCACTCTAAAGCAAAAGGAAGAGGACTGGAACAATCGATCTTCGTACGGCACAAAGATTCGTGCTTGAGACTGAGAGAGAACGTCCCTTCCACATGTACATCAGCACTTCACCCTGCGGGGACGCCAGAGTCAACTCACCGTAACAGAAATCACCTCTGATTGTAAGAGGTCTCTGCTGTGTCTGTATCAGCTGTGCATCTGTGTCGTGTGTCCAAATGCTAGCATGGGTCAGATCTTTGTTTTCGTGGTGGATTTGAATAGGTTGTATTGGATTAAAAGGGGTTAGTTCACCCAAAAAGGAGATATTAATGTTAATTTAGCTACTTACTCACAGGTCATTCATCAAGTTGTACAGTTGAAGTCAAAATGATTCGCTATCCTGTGATTTATTTATTTATTTTTTATTCAAATATTTCCCAAATGATGTTAAACAGAGCGAAGAAATTTCCAGTATTCCTATAATATTATTCTTCTGGAGAAAAGTCTTATGTGTTTTGTTTTGACGTTTTTTTTATTAGTAACATAGAGGCTAATTCAGGACGGCTAATAATTCAAGCTTCAACTGTTGGATTGACTTTTTTTCCTCAGTAGAACAATTAAAGAACAGTTTCATTAAAAAATATGGCGAAACCTCAACTGGTTAAGCTCTAGTTTAGTTAAGCTAAGCTAAGTTAAGGGAGTTGTAAAATAAGCCTATTTTCTTATGGCCCGTTTCCACGTGAGTGGTACGGTACGGTTCGGTTTGGTATGCTTTTTTAGGCCGTTCCCACTGTCAAAAAGCGTACCGGTACCACTTTTTTCGGCACCCTTTTGAAAGGGTACCAAACACGAGAAAGGGTACCAAATGGCGGAGCCACACGCGCAGCTGAACGCTATTGGTTTACAGAGATACGTCATTCGTTTACGCAACAAGCCAGAATGAAAACAAAAAACCCGCCATGTTTGAAATACACAGCGAGAGATTACAGCGGAATGATTTATACATATAATAACCGAGCCATGTCGACCCGGGCTCAAACAAACCTTGTGCTGCTGAAGATTACAGACACAGATGAGAGGTTTTCACTGACTGTAGGCTATATTTTGTGTTGTTTTGAACCTAAATACGGGCGAAATGTCTGCTGTGTGTAGTTCTTCTGTAGTTGGTAACATATCTGAGACTGTAAGGGGCTGTATGTGTTTATATATGTTCATTTATTTATTTATTTAATATAATTACAGACGTTACAGTAGGCTGTTTCGCACTGTCATTGATCTGCAGTTATAATCAACACATGTTCATAGTAAAGTTAGTAATAAACATTTCTACACAAGTATTTATGTGTATGAAGCATCTGTGTTGTGAGAAGAGCTTCTCATATGATATGTAAGTGACCCGTACAGCTTTATTGTAGACATTTCCTCGAGCGAGAATGACGTCGACTGAAACTTTCTGTCATACACCACGCCCACCAAAAGGGTACCTTGTTAGTGGAAACGCAAGCCTGATAAAGGTGACCCGTACCAAACCGAACCGTACCGTACCATACCAGTCAGTGGAAACGAGCCATTATAGGCTTATAGGACCTTTGGTTTTGTGTGCATTTGAATGGCCACTGTTGTAGCCGGGACTCGAACCAGTGACCTTCTTGCTGTGAGGTGACAGTGCTAACCGTCACGGTGATGCAGTGGGTAGCACAATCGCCTCAGAGCAAGAAGGTCATTGGTTCGAGCTTCAGCTGAGTCGGTTGGCATTTCTTTGTGGAGTTTGCATGTTCACCTCATGTTCGCGTGGGTTTCCTCCGGGTGCTCCAGTTTCCCCCAAAATCCAAAGGACTTGAATTGGGTAAACTAAATTCTGTGAATGAGAGTGTATGGGTGTTTCCCAGTGGACAGGTTGCAGATGGAAGGGCATCCGCTGCGTAAAACATAAGCTTGATAAGTTGGCGGTTCATTTCCGCTGTGGCGACCCCAGATTAATAATTGGGTTAAACCAAAAGGAATGATGAAGATAAAAGCATCACATTATTGACCTTATAACACATTTGGTTTCCCGCAGTGCACAGTAACAGACACTTGGTGAAGAAGTTTCACAGTCACCTGAGGACGAAGATTGAATCCGGGGAAGGAACGCTGCCCGTCAGGTCTTCCGCTCCGGTCCAGACGTGGGACGGGGTCCTTCAAGGAGAGCGGCTCATCACCATGTCCTGCACAGATAAGATATCCAGGTCAGCCTTAAAAACAAAACAGTCACATTTCAACCTTCTCTGATTAATGCAGCTCTCAGATTAATGTATTTCTCCATATTCTTGCATCTAAAAGACTTTAAAGGGGACCTATTATGCCCCCTTTTACAAGATGTAAAATAAGTCTGATGTCCCTAGAGTGTGTATGTGCTGTTTCAGCTCAAAATACTACACAAATAACTATTTGAAACTGCCCCTTATAGGGTTTGATCCAAATTATGCCATTTTGGTGACTGTCGCTTTAAATTCAAATGAGACTGCGCTCTTTAAAAAAAAAAGAGGGCGGAGCTACAAACACCTATTCGTCAGCATAGAAGAAGGCAGTCTATGGAGATTACAGTGTTAGTCGATGACGTTACAAAATTAATGGCGAATGGCAGCTTCCACTCAGGGCTGTTTATGCTAATGAGGGAGGAGATGGTCACTAATGAACGAGGCTTAAGGGAAAATGTTAATGTAAAGTGTTTCTGCAGACTGTTTTTAGCAAGTCTGATTAATGGTAAAAATTAATTAACTATATATTTTTATAGAGGCTGGTTATATTCAATTATATATTGTTTAAACCCCTTATAAAAGTGATTTTAGCTTAATTTTTGAATAACGTGTATAAAGATTGCCTAAAATTAAGTGATTGTGAATCGTAGAGCCATATTTGCTATTTTTCTGTTCAAAAGTGTTCATGTTCAGTAGATCTTAGCTATTTATTCATCATTTATTCCGGTGATGTGAAGCTGAATTTTTTTAACGGTGATCTTCCAGAAATCATTGATGGAGAAGGGATTTTCATATTACTGTTAAATGTTAATAACAGTTGAGCTGTTTTATATTTTAGTGGGCATTGAAAGCAGAGCAACATATGAAAAAGAAATGAAATGTATTTGTGATATAAAAAATCACTATAAATGACTTTTAAATTGATACTGATCGATAGTATTAAAATAAATTGAAGTATTTTTAAAAATCACTGCAATGTTCATCTAAAAGCTCATATTAGTACATCATAAATTTAGTTTGCGTTATTATGTGACACATTCAGGATTATCATATTATTAGTTAACAAGATCTTAAACTATAAAACAAAATATATTTTTACTTAAAATAATTATAAATTTAATATAAATTCACAAACACACGCACCTGCCGGTACTTGATTGTATTGTTGTTGTTTTTGTAATTTTGTTATTGTTTCATTTTCTTTGTATTTGCATATCTCAAATTGTGTACCTTTTGTATATTCTAATAAAAAAAAAAAAAAATATATATATATATATATATTAGTTACATAAAATGCAACAACATGCAAATAAAACTCCTATCCTGTTGATTAGCATGATTTTTTTTTCGGTTGTGCAGTTTAATTCACAGAATTTCTACAAAGCACGTCATCGACTTGCAGACTTTTTGGTCACATCCATAATGCATGTTCGTTTTCCTCATGTAAAGTACAAAACACGTTTACAGATTGATATTTTTCTGATGCCTTACCTCTGTGGTTAGTTGCTCTGGAAAAAATAAATAGATGTTTAAAAAAAATTTAAATAAATATAAATTGTAACTTAATTTTATCTTTATTTTCATTTAAATTTTAATTAAGCTTTATTATATATACAGGGTGGGCCGTTTATATGGATACACCTTAATAGAATGGGAATGGTTGGTGATATTAACGTCCTGTTTGTGCACGTTAGTATATGTGATAGGGCTTGTAAATAACTCATGAAAGAATAAAGTTACGTTAAAACCAAGCACACCATTGTTTTTCTTGTGAAATTCCCAATAAGTTTATTAAGGTGTATCTATATTATTTATTTATTTATTTATTTATATATATATATATATATATATATATATATTATATATATATATATATATATATATATATATATATATATATATATAATATATATATGTATATATATATATGTATATATATATATGTATATATATATATATATATATGTGTATCTATATATGTATATCTATGTATGTGTATATATATATATATATATATATATATATATATATATATATATATATATATATATAATACAGCACTACAACATGCAAAGAGAGAGATCAACTTAGAATGTCACTTACCTGTTTTATAATGATTTGATAAGCTGTTGTTTTAAAATGTACACAAGTTTTTCTCCCTAAGGACTTATTATGTGGCCTCTGTCACCATCTTGTGGCAGAACATCTACCGTCTTTGCTGTGCTCAATGACTGATAGACAAAATGCATAGTTTTAATCTAAACAACAACATTCTTGCCTAAAAAAGCCTCAAAAGTACATTATGTTGTCCAACAGCTGCAATATTTATCAAACTGATGTGATATGTTTGTTTTGTAGCCAATCGAAAAAAGGGGGCTAATAATGTTGACTATAAAAATAATCTTTATAGGAAATACTCCAAAAAAAACGTCCTTGCCCTCTTAAACACCACTTTGGAATTATTTGATAAAGATTAAAAATATATTTGATTGCATATCCTTTTTCAGGTAGTTGGCAATGCAAGGAAATGTTTTTGTTTAGTTTAACCTAATCTACAAAATGGTGGCTCAGTGGTTAGCACTGTCACCTCACAACAATAATAAAAACTACAACAGCACTTCAGAAAATACCACGAAACACTTCAAACATTTAGCTCAAATCAGTAACATGATTGTGTAAACTGTAAAAAAATGAAGTGTGAACGTAGCCTCGGTGTCCAGTGTAATATTACGCTATTTACAAACCATTCCACTAGACAGAAATTGCCTGCTGTTTTGCCTCCCGAAAGTAAGCTGACCCTCTCTGAAGTGTGATTTGTGAAGCTCAAGCGCCGGACAGTGTATTGATTCAAGGTTTATCTTTATTGGAGGATTACTTTTATGAGGGCGCGTTAACTTCGTTTAAGCAGGGCGACTTTTATATGCTCTTATAATGTCCAAGGGAGAGGCTGCTGTGATATTTACCTTTTGTTATCCAAACCCCGTGTTCTCTGGGACTGAGGATTATCACTAATATTGTCTAATGATGAAACCTGAACTTCGATAATCCTTCAATAATTAGCTTGTGTATGGGAAAACGTCACAGTGTTAATCTCCTGCTCAAGCCAACGGCCATTGGACACCAGAATAAAACTGCTATATTTTTCTCATATTTCATAGATCTCATGTTATTTTAATATTTTTCTACTCACCTTTATATCCCAGGTGGATGAGATTCAACCTAGAGAGAGATTTACTCCAGTTTCAGACATTGTGTCACTTTCACACACATCTTTTTGTTGTTGACACTCAGTCCACACCTTTCTACGAATGTGCGAATCATAGTGTCCAGAGATCTCACACACTCAGATGAACACACACACACACACACAGCTGTGTTGAGCTGACTGCCATATGCTTGATTTAATTACCACCATCAGTCGGCTTCTGTTTGTTTATGTGCGCTTTGACAACCTGCGAAGTGTGATTGTGAACATCTCCTATTGCTTGTACTGTTACTCATATCTAAGCAGGAGGCTCTGATCTGTTAATACCATGAAGAAGAGAGGTTAACATTCAGGAAATATCCTCAGGATGATTAAACTCTGCTTACTCCTGCTAATCATTAATAAATGTGTTGACAATAAGCAGCTATGTGTCAACTAGCTGTCATCCAATTATTACAATAGTCAGCAACACTCATTCTGCTGGCTATAAGTAACATTTTCAATATTAAGCAAATTTGCATATGCTTTACATGCACTTTTAAAATAATGATCCTGAAGAAGTGTTTTTGCAGGGATGCCATATAGGAACCATGTTTGGTTCCTCAAAGAATCTTCAGTTAATGGTTCTGAAACATTTATTTAGAGTGAAGAACATTTTAGAATAGAATATAATCTCTTTATTGTCATTGGAACATGTGGGAAGTGTAATGAAATGAAGTGTTTATAGCACACATATTACACAAGATACAAAATTACACTTTATACACTTAACATAAGTTATGGGAGAAACTAGCTATGCATATGGCACAAAAAATTACATATATTGCACAGAAAAGTTATATATATATATATATATATATATATATATATATATATATATATATATATATATGTATATATGTGTGTGTTTATATATATATATATATATATATATATTATATATATATATATATATATATATATATATATATATATGTATATGTATATATATATATATATGTATATATATATATATATATATATATATATATATATATATAAGGATATATTTCTTTTACCCATGTTGAGCATAGAATGACCAGAGTTAGGCCCAATCCCAATTCTATTTCTGTACCCCTACCCCCTTCCCTTGGCCCTTAATAACCAGTGTGAAGGGGAAGGGCTTCAAATTTTACCCCTAAGAATTGGGACAGCACCTGCACACGTCAACATATGTCATCGCGATCTCATGCTTGATATGAGATCAGACGATCGCGACTGCTGTAGTTTTTGCAGTTGTGCTATGTTTTGGTATTTATCTTCAGGAAATCACTGAAGGCATATATTATGTTATCATAACCAGTGTTTCCTCAAGGATTTTTTCCAGCTGTGGCGGCAGACTCTGTTGAGCATTTTACACAGATTTGCCAACTACATGTGGCGTTATTTCATTGACAAATGTCGTGAGCGCAGTATTAATTCGAGATCGCATTCATGTAATAGCCTACGAGCATTTCAATCCCTGTGCTCGAGCGCCGATTTCCTCTGTTCGTGCACAAAACTTCTCGCGCTCCCTCAAATAAACGCTGCTGAAGTGCGATTTAGCGCGTTTATGTAACTGGTATGTCTCCAACATTTATTAGATTTGCTAGGAATAGTTATGAATGTCTTCAACAGACATACAGAGCGGCATTAATGCGTCCTAAAGTAAAGTGAAACGGCTATAAACTCCAGCAAGATAAAGTCATTGCATGCAGAACCACAGACCTTTGTCTATAAATAAAATATAATTATGGAAACTGTGTTCATCATAACTGAAAGCTACGCCGTGTTTGCTGGCCTCGCGCATCACGCACCTGTCAGTCAGTCAGTCAGTCTGTCAGCACGTCACCTTAAAGGGTTAAACAAAGAACACACAGCACTTCTTCGATTACAGAAGTTTGCGCTGTTATAATTTACTTACCTTTTAATACGTTTTGGTGCGATTATAACTCGCTATTTTAAAAAAACGACCGAATGTTTTGAATGAGAAGCTGTAATGTAGCCGTGGCAGGATGAATTTCGGTGTGGCGCCCCGCCATGGACGTATGAATGTAGCGGAAACCATGATAACGATCTGATGTGGCAATAAGATCGTAACCATACTGTGCATTTAACACAGTGGCCATATTCATCAATGTAAACACACCAAAGACATTAACATTATAGCAGACACTGTAAAAAGCTCATTCCTAGCCACTGGACTTTTCTGGCAGTATTCGAGTGTCATCGAGTGTCAGAATGTTGTGGGGTTGCTATACAGGGGTTGTTAGATGTTAGATGATTATAGATAGCCAAATTTAGCGGGGTTTTTTTTTATAAAAGCATGACGGTAAAACACGAACGCGGTTATGATTGTATTAAAGCATGTGCTTGTTTGTTGTAAAAATTCGTAATAATGACAAAAAATACTAATTTGTGAATCTCCTTTCTTCCGGGTGCTACTATCCTGCTAGGTTTACCTAAAATATTGACTAAACGGAACCCTTTTAGATCATAGTACAAGCTATAATCATTGATAAATAAATTCAAATGTATTCTGGGTATTCATAAAATACAGCAATTTTAATGTATTCATAACTTTTATGATGGGTTCCAAACAGTTCCTTCATTTTGTCACAACACAAAGTAGTGGGCTAGTTGCACAAGATGGCGCCGATGAGTTTAGGGAAGACTGAAAGCAAATCAGTGCACTGAGGTATGCAGGAATGTAGTGAGCATGTCCTCTCCTGTTGCTGATAAACTACTTTGTTTTTATTTTTATTTTGAACATGCTTATTTTTTTTTCCTTTATAGTTCTTTGCGATAGGGAAGTGATCACGCATACACTTTCGTCTCGGAAGCTCACTGGCGCCATCTTGTGCAACTAGCCCATTGAATTAACTTAATAGTTTGTGTAAATTTAAGTGGATTGAACATAAAACGATTGAGTTTCTACACAAAGTCTTAAAAATGAGACCCTGGGTGTTTCATGAATGATGTTGAATGTGTGTATGTCACACCAAGGTGAATCTCTGTCCTCTGGGTCATTCATTTGACCAATCCGATAACATCGTCCAGGACCACCAGTGTCTGATTGTATCACGCTGGGTCATCGTTCAGGGTTAAAGTCATTTCTTTAAAAAAAAAACACACCAAATACGACAGAATAGAGCTCCCAGATCTTTTTTCTCTCCCCTCTGAGTATCACTCCTTTCCCATTCTCTATCCCGTAGAGTTCTCCCGCTCTTTTGTTGAGCCTCAACTCAGAGTTCTCCGTTGATCAAGGTCAGGCTGGAAAACACTGTTAAAGTCCTTATAGACCCTTATAGACCAACTCCATTCATCTCCACTGCCCTCACCCAGCTCAGCCTGTTTTTCATCCTTAGTCAAGCAATTTTTTTTCCATCCCTTCATCATCTTCCCTGACCTCACATCATTATCCTCCATCTCCCCCTCCTGCGCTCCTCCAATCGGACACACAGAAGCCGCTCAGGGATAATGGCCCACCACTGACAGCAAAAGCAGAAAGTGTCCTCTTAATCTGTGGTTTCTTTACTGCAAGTGTTTATATGACAGGATTTCAAAATCAAATTGTAATATACACAGTAAAAAAGGAAAAAATTAATTAATTATTATATATTTTGAGAAAATATATAATATATTAATAAAAATATATATTATATAAAAATACATTTTATATATTAAATAAAAATTATATATATATATATATATATATATATATATATATATATATATATATATTATTTTAATATCTTAAAAACAAAATTAAAATATCAGAAAAAGATAAAAATAGATATAAATAGACTGAAGATAGTAATAGACAATGGTTAATACACACTAAGAAGTAAAGAAATAAAAGCTGTCACTGGGGTGGTATCTTTTCAAAATGTACACGTTTGTACCTTACAGGTGCACATTGGTTTTGTACTTGTAGGGTATACTTTTGTACCTTTAAGGTACTGTGAAGTACACAGTTGTCATTTTTAGGTATAAATATGTAACTTTATGGTACAAATGTGTATCTGATAAAAAGTGTAAAACCTTTTTGAAAAGGTACTGCCATAAGTGACAGCTTTTATACCTTTATTTCTGAGAGTGTGATGTTAATAAGTTAAAATACAGTTCAAAATTCTAAATTAATAAAATAAAAATTGTCAAATCAAATATTGTTTTAAAAGAACATATTGATAGACCTTGAAGTGGAATAACACAAATAGTAATATCCACAAAAATTCAATATAATATATTTTGAGAATACAAATATGTTTTAAAAATAAATTTCCAAAATTGCAATATGATAAAATAAAAAGACAAGGTTTTTGCCCAAACAAATATTGGCTAAAATAGAACATTGTAAAGCATTGTAGAACATTGTAAAAATTACCATATAACAAATTATAAATAATAATAGAGACCAGGTATTTTTCAAATCAAATATTTAAAAGAAAAGAGGGAGATTGAAAATAAAAATAAAAGAACGTAAATGAGATCAAATTCATTTATAGGCCTGTAATGCGACATTATAAAACATTTATTTATATATATATATATATATATATATATATATATATATATATATATATATGCAGTGTTGGGGAAAGGTACTTTGGAAATTAATGCATTACAATATAGAGTTAAATTGAAAAAAAAGCACTGGGTGTGCTTATATCACCCCAATATGACAGTCTATACACCATACATGCACATATGTCTGTCCAAACAACTTGAAAAGTAGATTTTTTACCATAGGTGCCCTTTAAGTAATGCATTACTTTACTCGTTACTTAGAAAAGTAATGTTGTTACGCAACTCGAGTTACTTGTAATGCGTTACCTCCAACACTGTGTGTGTATGTATGTATGTATGTATGTATGTATGTATATTAAATTAATTTAAAAAATGACATGGTATTTCTCAAACCATAATAGTAATTTCACAAGGAAAAGGGGTGTCATTATGTGTCTGATTATTGTGACGACGAACTGGATGAGGGAGAGTTATGATGGGTGTTATTATTGTTCAGAGGCAGTAAGGTATGCAGAGATGATTGAGTGGAGTGGATGTTTAATTAAGTTGATGAGTGCTTTAATTGAAGCCATAAATGGCATGGTTGTGAATATGATCCGTCATATTGCATTTTGAGTTTTATGTAGATGAACACATTACTTTAATGGGCCAGCATTTTACAGCGCTGGAGGGGGGTTTTGGGATGGAGCGATAGAGATGAAGGGTCTTCCCTGTTCACTTCTACAGCAGCCAGATGGAAAAGAATTAAAAGACGCTTTAATTCACAGCACTGCCTCCTGGGGAAATGAATATTGCAAGGCCGGGTCGTTTCTGTTTTTGCCAGAAACCGAGAGAGAGAGAGAATAGAAAATAATTTAGTCTGGATGAGCTGGAGATCCCACAAGCAGATTGAAGCTCAGGTAAACGGATCCATTCTATTCTTAAGGAGTGAGTGACCCGTGTTAATGGACTGCTGGAAAAGCTGAAACTATAATGGCTTATTAGACATGAATAGAGACGAGCCGAGAGAGAAGGAGATGAGGCTGCAATCATTACTGGCATGATAAAAAGACATTAATTAAGCCAAAGAACAATGGTGTAAAAATGAGCCGTTTAATATTGGTAAATGATTGCGCTTTTCACCGATTCATTAGATTACAGTCTGAGGTTAAAAACAAAATGTGTCTTCTGTCTGGTGAGACTCTGCGTTATTAAGTTAGCCTCCGTCTGTCTGTTTACAGAAAATTTGTCTGTATGTCAGTCAATCCATCCATTCATCCAAACAAAACGAAAAATAAATAAGAGACCACTTCAAAGTAATTATATAGAGAGAATATATATGAATATTATGAATGTTGGTTTATTAAAAAACCTAAATGGAAACTTTACTGAAGTCAATACCAAAACTTTTTTTCTCTGTTAACTGTCCAAAGACCACATGTTGCATTTGTAAGTAAGGAGGTAGGTAAGTAAGTAAAAGGGAGTAAGTAGGCTGGAAATAGAAGGAAGACAGGAAAGAAGGGAGGAAAAGTTATTAAGATGGAAAGTAAGTAAGGAAGGAAAAGGGAGTAAGTAAGATGGAGAAGGAAGGAAGGATGGAAGGAAAAGGGAGCAATTAAGATGGAAAAGGAATGAATGAATGAAGGAAGGAAGGAAGGAAGGAAGGAAGGAAGGAAGGAAGGAAGAAGGGAAGGAAGGAAGGAAAAGGGAGCAAGTAAGATGGAAAAGGAAGGAAGTAAAATGGAAAAGGAAGGAAGTTGGAAATAAAGAAGATGAAAAAGAAAGGATGATGGAAAAGGAAGAAGTTGGAAAATGAAGTAAGAAAGATGGGGAAGAAGGAAGGAAAAAGAAATTGGAAAAGGTAGTAAGGAAGGAAGATGGAAACAGAAGGAAGATGGAAAAGGAAGAAAAAGATAGAAAAGGATGGATAAGTAAAAGTATGGAAAAGGAAGGTAGTTGGAAAATTAAATAAGAAGAGAGGGGGAAAAAGGAAGGAAGGAGGAAAGGAAGATGGAAAATGTAGTAAAGAAAGAAGATGGAAACAAAAGTAAGGAAGTAGTAAAAGGAAGCAAGATGGAAAAAAGGGGAAGTAAGATGGAAAAGCAAGGAATATGAAAAGGGAAGTAAGATGGAAAAGAAGGGAGAAAAGGAAGAAGGGAAGGAAAAGAGGAAGGAAGAAAGAAAAGTAAGTAAGATGGAAAAGGAAGGACGTTTGAAAATTAAGTAAGAAAGGTGGGAAGGAAGGAAAAGGAAGGAAGATGGAAACGGAAGTAAGATAGAAAAGGAAGGAAAAGTAGGTAAGATGGAAAAGAAAGGAAGGAAGGAACTGATACCTCAGTTTACATTTTGTGAAAGGTAAAATATGTTAGTCCGGGTAAATTTTATTTATTTATTTTTCTTCTTTGCACGTTTCAGATGACAAATCCACTAGAGGGCACTGTCTACATGTTTGTGAATCAGAAATGTGTTACTCCGATTCACATCTATCTTGTACACTTCCTGATCAAGGATCAGCTAGACCGGTGAACCACTGAGCTAAACCCTTTCCTAAACCCAACCAACTGTTTTCAAAAGCAAACATAAGAGAAAAGTGCACTGTGACCATATAGATTTACCTTGATTTTACAATTTTTTACACTCTTTTGGTAAACTCGAGTGCTCTGCATTACAAGTACAGCACCATACAAAATGAGCTACAGAGCAAATTGAACACTCCTGAAAAGCACATAGGGAGATAGATAGATGAGAAAAACGTATTCCCTTACAAATCATAGGCACTGTTAAGCTGTTTTGTGGTATTTATTTGGTGTTGTGCGAAGAACTGCACAAAAGCAATCCTCTGTTCATCAATATTATGTCCCTGTAAATATCAGTAGTGTGAACAAAAGTTGGCATCATACCGCCCCATAGCATTCATTTAACCTAGAAACTGCTGTACATTTTACATCATGAGCTTAGAGTTTTGCTAACTCGTCTGAACTGTCCACAGGTGGAATGTGCTCGGTCTACAGGGGGCGCTGCTCAGCCATTTTGTGGAGCCGGTGTATCTGTACAGCCTGACGGTGGGCAGCCTGAGACACACAGGACACTTCTCCAGGATGATGAACCACAGGATGGAGAAATCCGGCCCTCTGCCCACCTGTTACCGCCGTAACCAGCCATTACTCAGTGGTATTTACCTTTCTTCATTAACGAAATGTTTCATAGAATCAATAGTGTGTATCGTCCCTGCAGACTGCTAGTGTAATCAGTCTTACTTGCACCACTCAGAGGAAGATTTGAACCAGCGCTAAACTGTATTTGAGGTAGGGCTGCGCAATATTGGGAAAAAAACTCACATTGTGATATTCTATTGGATATATATGAGCAATATGACACGAATGCAATATGGCTGGATATCAGCACTGGTGGGAGGAGTGCGTTGGCCCGAGGCCACAGGCAGAGTGCCTTAGTGTCCCCCCAGTGATGCAGCCATATCGCACTCCTATGATATTGCATTTATACAGCAGTTAGACAGCATAATTATGCATATAAAAAAGAAAATCAAATATAGAGAGCCTTAAAAACCCTTTGAGGAACTACTTTCTTCCGCCACTCACTCATCTGCAGCTGACGTCAGAACAGCAGAAAGCATTGCTCATTCACTCAGTCACTTTAGAGTTAGTATTTGAATGATTATAATGATTTGATCAGCTGTAGTTTGAAATTGTGCTGGGTTTTTCTCCCTAAGGAATTCTTATGCGGTCTCTGTCGCCATCTTGTGGCAGAACATCAACAGTCTTTGCTTTGCTGATGGCCGCCAACGTGATGAATCTTTGAAATTATACATATTTTTAAAAAGCACTATATAGTTCAATCTGAACAACTACATTCTCACAGTAAAAAAGTGTCAAAAGTACATTATGTTGTCCGACAGCAGCAATATTTGTTAAACTGTAGTGAGTTTATTTCTCTGCTGTCATGGGAGCAGAGTAATACACAAGGGTAAAGAGGCTGTACAAATGCTGATATTGCACGGCTATCAGCCAATCAGATTCGAGAACCAGACAGAACTGTTGAATAAATTGCAATATGAGCATAGTTAGACAAGCTGACTATTTGGAGAGAATTCCTACTTTTATATTAATTGGAATGATTTGTAGTTGTAGTGTAAATTGTTAAATGAAAAGAACTTCTCTGTGAGACTATTAGTGCTTTAACAGAGGCCAAATAGTAAAATAGTAACTTTTTGTAAACCTCACTCTCTATTGACTATTGAGTTATGCAAGATCCCAGTTATAAGAGCAATAAATAATAACTTGATTTCTAGTTGATCATTTGGGGAATGTGACAGAAGGTCGATTTTTCTGATGAATCATCTGTTGAATTCCATCCCAGTCATCATAAATACTGCAGAAGACCTACTGGAACCAACATGGACCCAAGATTCTTACAGAAATCAGTCAAGTTTGGTGGAGGGAAAATCATGGTTTGAGGTTACATTCAGTATGGGGGCGTGCGAGAGATCTGCAGAGTGGATGGCAACATCAACAGCCTGAGGTATCAAGACATTTGTGCTGCCCATTACATTACAAACCACAAGAGAGGGCAAATTCTTCAACAGGATAGCGCTTCTTCTCATACTTCAGCCTCCACATCAAAGTTCCTGAAAGCAAAGAAGGTCAAGGTGCTCCAGGATTGGCCAGCCCAGTCATCAGATTTGAACATTATTGAGCATGTCTGGGGAAAGACGAAGGAGGAGGCATTGAAGATGAATTTAAACAATCTTGATGAACTCTGGGAGTCCTGCAAGAAGGCTTTCTTTGCCATTCCAGATGACTTTATTAATCAGTGATTTGAGTCATTGCAGAGATGTATGGATGCAGTCCTCCAAGCTCATGATGGAGTCAAACACAATATTCATTCTGTTTCCAGTGCACCATGACTTCATTTCTTTTAAGTGACAAGACTTTTGTCTAAGCAAATCAGACCTTACTATCCTAATGAAATCATTAAAAAGTCAAGGCATGATCATATTTTATTTTGGTCAAATAAGTGTAATCTAGAGACTTTTGCCTTTCGTATAAGCCACTTCTGTTATCAATGATCAACTAGAAGTGAAATGATTATTTGTTGTTCATAAAACTTGGATAGGCGACAAGACTTTAGTCAGGTAGTGTAGCAACTCCAAGGTTGTGGGTTTGATTCCAGGGGAACACCCATATTAAAAACCATGTAAAGCTTGAATGCACTGTTAAACCTCTGACCAATGCTGTAGCAGACGTGACCTTAAGCACACAGAGGACACTCCGTCTCACTCTGTCACTTTGTTATACTGCTCTCCTGAGCCTCAGTATGGCAGACGCACTGCTCTATTGGATCTACCCATCCTCCAAATCAATCTCATCAAACACCTTATCACTGGGACAGAAGAGGAGAGAGATTCATTCAGTCTTCCTCTCACGCCCAGTGGGCTACACGTCTCCACCACGGCCCCTTTCACCCCCCATTGATGAGCTTCTCTTCCTTTGTCTGGCTTCTCTTGTTGGGGAAAATGGCCTGGTTATTTTAGGCATCGCCATCATAAAGGGAGCAGAGTTCCCAAGAAGCGGCCGAGATCTCTTATCATAAGGAAAGCAAATGACCCCTTCAGTCAGGAAGCTGAAGCTGGGCTGTCCACAATGCTCATACCTGCACAAAACACTCGGATGCTTTAGCACAGTATATATTACATTACAAAAGCCTGTCTGAAAAATATAAGCATAACATGAAGTAGATTAGCGACATTCTTGTGTAAAGCACACTGCATGATGGATAGACTATATCATTAGGGACAGTAAATGAAGACCGCTTTAGGGAAAATACAAATGACTGGTAATTCCTTCTAACTTTTCCTGAGACTCATTATTTGTTTATTATTCACTCATTATTTTGTCTGACTTAAAGCACAGGGGAGGTCATTAAAATGCATTTTACTATATGCAGGTTGCATTTTTATTATGCAAATTTTAGATTGAAGTTCCAAACAACTGTGTTTACAAATGCATGTATGGAAATACATGTATAATAAATGTGCAGACTATGAAGGAGCTTAAATGTTCAGAGTATTATAATTATGTACATATCCTGTACATGAGATGGACGTATTAGTTTTAAAGAAAAAATACTTTATTCTACATTAAGGAGGTCACAACCTCTTGAATGACACCATGTTGAGATAATCTAGACAATTTCTGTTAAGTTTATGAGATTGTAGTGTTACTTTAGCTTCAAGTAGGATTTGAAGCTACAGTGAAAGCGGCATTATGTCATGAACGTAGCATTTGTTAGTGGGCCTGATCTGAAGCTCCAGCAGTATGTGAAAATCTGTTTGCATTGAGCTTATGGATCCATAATTTGGTACAAAGGTATAAAATAAAATACATAAAAAGGCACAAAGAAAAGGCCATCTAATTTATCAGGCAGGAGCAACGAGGGCAGTAGTTCTAGGAACTATACTCTCATTCTGGTGTAATAATCAGGGAAATACGCTGCAGTACCAAGGCTATAACATTTACAAATTAGCAAAACATTATAATCAAACAAGAGAAAAAAACATTTCCTTACCCGATCACCCGTTGATGCTACTGGGCCCAGACATACTGCAACAAACAAATCGCGATCACAACAGTGATCAAACATTCAAACAAAAAGAGAAAAAAGGAAACCCCAAAACAATTAGGCAACTCGAGCGCCAAAAATAAAAATAAACACGCTCCTCACTCCACAAACAAACCTGAACGCATGATACGTTCACCACGCATCGTAAACAAAACCTCCGCCAAAAAATAATAAACTCTCCCTTTCATAAATGTCGCTGCACTAACGTCCGCATCAAAACACAAGCATACAATCGCACTTTTAATGTCGCGCCTAACTTCAAGGAACTCTGCCACTCCCTCGGAATAAGACTAACTAGTACAAAAACTCTATTTTACTATTTTACAAAAAACGGACAAGTAAACCCCTACGCAGCGCGCTCTCTTACAAACACACAGTCAGCATTACCCCGTGACCCGGAATCACCTGTATGCTGACTGCGTGACCAGGATTGAATGAGAGAGAGATAGAGAGAGCCAACCAAGGCGCTCTAAATAGCATTGAATCAGCTGACAGCTGTCATCCAATCACACAATCGCTCATACCATAATAAGGAAAAACCTAAATGTCAACCGTCACACAATTATATTAGGAAGCGAACTAACACCGTCCCTGTGCAAGCAAGTGGTCACGTTAGAAGTTACCTAGATGGTAACTATTTCCAGGTGCTGTGTAATAGGCATGGGCCGGTATAAGATTCTGACGGTGAGATAACCTTGGATAAAATATCACAGTTTCACGGTATTGTGATTACTGCTCTAAAATATATTCTTTTTAAATGTCTGGGTAAAAAACAACATTTTTTCCCCTTTAAACACAATTACTTTTTGAGAAACATCTATAATATTTTAAAGGAGTAAACATGTCCGGCTAAATACTTTAAATGAATCATTGACTTCTGCTGTCTTCATTAGTTTCTAAAACACAGATTTCTACACAATTTAAAACGGCATCTTTGAATATCTTTTCTGCTGGAGAAACTGTTGGCCTCCAAAACGTAAATAAAAAACCTTACACATACCTTAGGAACGGTATTACAGAAAATGTTGGTTTAAACTTTGGTTTTAAATCCTTGACTTTTCCAAACTGCGGTATACCTTAAAAACGGTTAGCGTCCCATTCCTACAGTGTAATATCATTGTTCCTGCTGCAGCCATGGTTCAGCAGAAAAGTTCTTTGACTATTACACAGGAAAGAGTATATGTAGTTCCTAGATATGTCTAGGAATATAGTTCCTAGACATATCAGCCTTGGAAATGGCAACTTTTAATTTTTCGTCTGTCTTAGTCCATGATTTAACTTAAAAGCTTTAAATAGGAAAATTATCAAAACTCTTTGGGTCACTTTTGACCGAGGTTCCGATTCATTGAATCAGATTCATTGATCTATGCCAGGGGTTCCCAATTTTTTCAGCTTGCGACCCCCAAAAAAACAACTGCAGTGACTCGTGAGCCCCAGTATCCGAGGTGGTTATAAACATACAAACATTGCACACAACGGTGCACACACACCAGTAGGAACCATATAAACAAGCTTATTGACAGTGTAACAACCATATATTGAACTATATATTGTATTATAGTCATTATTCAGTTGTTTAATTTAATATTAACCTCACCTAATGAGAATGATGGGCAATGTTTAAAGCACAAGACTTGCTTGGTTTAATTTTGGAGACGATCTATGGAGAGATACCTTAATTTTTAATGCATGTGAGTGCCGTAAAGGTTAAAAAAGTTTTACAAATCAATCTGCTGCAACTAACACTTTTGCTCTGTCATTAATCTAGCATAATAACCCAAGGGGTCGCAATCCAATAGAAAAAGAATTGAAAGGGTGATGGCTTTTTATTTGCATGTTGTTTATGTAATGATTAAACACAATTTTTTAAATCGTCGGCAGGTTATGGATAATACATGGTAATTCTAATAGTTTAATAACATATATGATATTTTTGGAAATCACCAAGCGACCCCCCCCCCCACCCCCCTCATTGTCTCGCGACAGCCCACGATTCCCGACCCCCACTTTGGGAACCACTGATCTATGCTAAGCTAAGATAAAGTGTCCCAGTTGAAATTGGCTGATTGGATTAAAATAATGGGACAACTTGACTGTTGAAGAGTTTTAAAATGAGCCTTTTTTTCCAAAATAAAAGTTGAGTGTTCCTTAAACCAAAGTGGATCCATTCTAAAAGGTCCATTCCTATGCATCAATCCCTCAAAGGGGTTAATCCAGAGGTGGGCAGACTCGGTCCTTGAGTGCCAGTGTCCTGCAGAGTTTTGCTCCAACACTAATCAAATACACCTGAACATGCTAAGCGGTATCTTCAGGATCACTAGAAAGCTATAGGCAGGTGTGTTTGATTATGGTTGGAGGTCAACTCCGCAGGACACCGGCCCTCCAGGACCAAGTTTGACAACCACTGGGTTAACCCTTGATCAGAGGGTTTACGGGACCAAATTAAGCATCATTCTGTGCAATAAATTAGACATGCTAAAGAATCGTGGGATCAAAAAAATGTCCATCAGCTTAACTTTTGCAATCCTTCATTGTGAAGGGCCATTTATAGGGCCACTATGGCAGCCATGATTAATCTCTTTACAAAGTGCCCTTTAGAGGCTGATTCATCCCATTTGTAACACACCACAAGACAACAACTAGCTTAAGCAGTAAGATTTAGTTTGTTCACCAACTAAACTAGTCAATTGAGCTGAAACTAGTCAAGATCTGACCAGCATAAACTAGAAAAGACCAGAATGTAAACACATGCAGTAGTGGTGAAGCTGTCATGACTAGATGGTGAACGTCCCACTGCAAAAGACTTGCAGGATTCACCCAAGTCTACACTTTATTAGCAAAAATGGGATTATAAGACATCACTGCGAATGTCCTTCAAATATGGGTCACACACTGATAGCGCTTTATCACTTTTAGAAGATACAAAGTGGCACTTAAGAGTAGCTGTATGTCAAATACAGCATCTTGCGTAAAATACTCCACATGATGGATAGACGACAACATTGTGACTGACAGTAAATGATGAAGCCCGCTCTAGGTAAAATACAAATTAAATGCTCTATTACAGACGTATAGGGATAAACGCAATGAGGAGTATGAAATGACACTGAATAAGTGAGCGAGGCTTTTGAGAAAGAAGCTGCGTTACGGCATAAAAGGATATGCACGTTATTAGAGCAGACAATTTACAGCACCTGCAAAGAGAATCTGAGATTTGCAGGGGGATTAAAGGAATATTTTATACCAAAAATGAAAATGCTGCTATCATTTACTGAACAAATATGACTTTCTATCTAACCTGAAAATAAAGACATGTTATAGGTATTCTGTGATAGGAGCTCCAGCAAATAGTAGTTAAAATTGAACATTTTTCCTCAAACAAAATTATTAAATGCTGAATATACTCAATAAAGACTCTCTGCATATCCTACAACCCGCTATACTGTATTAGGGATGCACCGAGACCATTTTTTTGGAACCGATCCGATCCCGATACCAAAATTCTGTGTATTGACCGATACAGATCTGATCCCGATACTGTGCATTTTTTTAAAAGCATAATACAGTTTCTATTGTTAATATATCTTCTTTAGTAAAAAATAACAGTCCTATAGGCCTACTGTATATGACAGACGACACAATCTAACTAAAAACATGATGCTTGCTGTAAACAAGGCTACATTATTTGAGCATTCGTTAAGACATTGACTTGTTGTGGTCCAGCTTATAATATGTTTTAATATTAAGATTTTTCTTTGAAATCTGTAATAAGCTACCACTATTGACCCTAATCAAAACACAAACTGGTCTGTTAAATAAAATGTTAGTATAAGTAAAATGACAGTGAAATATTCACAGATTTAGAGTAGCTTATATTAGGCTAAATCATTATCTGTAATGACAATACATATTGTGCCCGTCAGTTTCACTTTTATTAATTTAATCAACTACCTTGGCCACATTGAGCCAGGCTTTACAAACTATTCACAGCACTGAAAGTATTCCGCTCAGAAGAATAAACTCTGTCGGAAGGATGAGAGAACAGAAACCCTTAATACTACAGAATAATTTTACGGAGCAGCGCACATTTCGTCTGTGCAGCTGGTGCGTGTATGAAACGCTTGATGCATCACTGAGACTCATTGCGTGACCCTCCGGTATCTGCGGACACTTTTAAAACTGAGCAGCACAAAGGGAAGAAATCAGTGCGTTGAGGATCTGTCCAATGTATTTTTGAGCCTTTTTTTTTTATTAAAATTTTCAGGTAGGCCTACTTTGTGTGTAAATAGCAGGTAATAACCCTCTCTACTCCAGTGTTGCGAATGCGTTCTGCTGATCTACAGAAACAGCACATGATTTAAAAACCGCAATGAACTCCTTGTTTCAGGTCAAAATTAACCCATTTTATGCAAAACTAAATGCATTTCTCCACTGATTACTTACATTAACAGGAACAAATAGCCTTGGAGAAAGTTTTTCGAGTTTAAAACCGTGACATGCACAATTGTGAAAGACTGAAGAGTGATTGACAGGCACAGCGGCGGGAAGCGCTGAAGTGAACATGAATTTAACCACTTGAATATTCATCAGTACTTCACATTAAACTGTAGAATGGTTTCAGAACAATTGGGATATATTAGGTCTGCCTGACAACTTTAATGCGCTACCTTCATGGAGACAGATGTCATTTGCTTTTCATTTATACAAAAATATTACTGCAAAACCCAGTATTATTTAGATTAATATCCAATATTAAATAGATTGTAAACCTAACCATTTCGCTGGAGTGCAGTGAGTGCACTATTCTGTGCTTCTAAATGGCTGTATTTAAATTTCTGTCGTGTTTCATCTGGTGCAAACTGCCCAATTGCTTATCACTACGTATCACGTAGCGTGTTGTCAGGACACAGGATTACATTGTAACCTGCTCACCTAATGTTTACGTTTGTGATATTTATATTATTTGCTAATTAATAACCACCTCATGTAAAACTCTGAATCTGCGTCTCATTTCAGAGTCTGCTACTGTCCACTGGAGGTTTTATTTTGCTCTCGAACACATACTTTGAGAGTCTTCATGACTAAATGAATGAAATACGCTGTTTTCCACCAAGGCAACCCGGAGCACTGAAATTTAATTGGCTAAACTGGCATTGGGCGGGTTAAATGACCAAAACAAAGATAGACGTTCCAGCATGTAACGCACATTTTCAAAGCAGAATATCTGACTTCAGCATTGTTTTTCAGATAAACAAAAATGTTCACCTAGCATGTTTCTTAAATATCTGCAAACATATTATGGTATTGTTATGCTTTAGAAGAGCCAACGTACATACAGCACCTTTAAGCATTCACAAGTCCGCAGCTTAGTTCATGGGCATGCCATAATATTCTCCACTTTAAGAAAGAAAGAATACCATGCTAATTGGTGTAGCGATGCAGCAACGATTGAAGAGCCCGAGAGATCCTTTGTGCCTGGAACCAGTGTTTACTTCAAAGATAGCACAGACGACACACAGACATGCTCGCCTGCTAATGAAACACTTCAGCAATCACATGCTAAATAGAACCTCCCTCGAGTGCTCTTTCTTTCCCACCAAGTCTCCCTATCTTTTCTCACACACAGGCCTGAGCAACAGTGACTGCAGGCAGCAGGGGAAGTCTGTGTGTTACAGTGTCAATTGGACGGCAGGTGACGCTCAAATGGAGGTGCTCAACGCATCTACCGGGAAGAGGAAGGACTCCGGGCTCCGTCCAGACTTTGCAAGCATGCACTTTTTGCACGTTGGGTCAGACTGTATCGCAAGGTGAGCTCACTTGTGAATAGTAAGTTTATTCAACTCTATAGGCATTCTTTAATGATCCTAATTATTAAATGATTGTTTACAATGTAACAAGGGAAGCGGTCATTGTTCTCTTAAGGCCACAGTATACTGTTTTCGAACACTCCAACACCTCTGTGCTGCAGTAGGTGGGATTGTAAATGTGTAATGTACCTCTAAACACAACAATGGTGGCTGAGAGAGCAGAACAGCTTCATAAACATCTCCACGAGAAGCGCCAAAGCGGCATGCTACTTCTTTACATTGTTTTGTGTGCACAGCTTCATAGAAAAAGATGTCTGTGACCCCTTCTTTCTGCGAGCATGTGTACTAGCTCTGCTACTCAACCCTTCAGTGTATTCATCTGGCTAGTGTTTGTTGTTTTAGAAGTTGTTCTCCTGTCTGACCCCCATGGATTGAGATAAGAATTGCCCAAAAATCACATTTCAATGAAGGTGGAGTTACAGAACACACTCACTGAATGGGTAATTGGCACAGAGCAATGGTAGCTCAAAGGTATTTAGGAGCCAAAAAAACTCAAGCAAGTTTGCATTCTTAAGCGGTTTCGAACTCATGAGAAAAATGATTTGAGTTCTTCAATTTCATATGAAGTATACCAGGGCCTTTAAGGTGAGAATCACCATCAATATACTCTGTGCTTAATTTGTTAATAGATAATTTCCACACAAAACCAGGAAATAAAAGTTACCGTGACCGATGTCCACCAAACAATTTCAGTTTCTCGGAACATGATGTTAAGCAGTTATAGTGGAGAAAAAGCATCAAATTTTATAACGGTCTTTAATTATTTTGTGCAATAGAACGTTATAGGTCAGCTATAGGTAAAACAAAAAAAAAACTAACAAACACGTAGCTACAAACGAATGAAACAATCAAATGAAACATCACTATTCCGTTTACTAACACCACTGACATTCAGTTCACTTCACTATAACGTGCCAAGCGAAAATGACTTTGTCTAATCTTCAAGAAGACCCCATAGTTCCTCTTCCGTCATGTTTTATGGCTGACTTGAGATTGCTTTGATTTTGTCTACCGCTATCCTGATTCAGGGGCAGTTTCATCTTCATGAGATCTCTTTTGATCAGGCTCGATATCGGATTTACTCAAAAAAAAAAATTACGAAAAAAATACATACATACATACATACATACATATATACATATACACATATATATATATATATATACATATATACATATATATACATATACATATATATACATATATATATACATACACATATATACATACACATATACATATACACATATACATATACACATATATATATACACATATACATATACATATATATATATACATATATATATATATATATATATATATATATATATATATATATATATATATATATATATATATATACACACATATACATATATATATATATATATACACACATATACATATATATATATATATATACATATACATATACATATACACATATACATATACACATATACATATACATATACACATATACATATACACATATACATATACATATACACATATACATATACACATATACATATACACATATACATATACACATATACATATACACATATACATATACATATACACATATACATATACATATACACATATATATATATATATATATATATATATATATATATATATATATATATATATATATATATATATATATATATATATACACATACATACATACATACATACATATATATATATATATACATATATATATATATGCTTGACTGCTTCTGGCATTTTGAAAATACAAATATTATTTACGTAGGCCCCTATGCCATTATTTATTTTCGCTGCTCACTGCGCATGAAACAATAATCACCAACCAATGAGAGTGATTGTAAACGTAAGAAAGCTGATTGGTTGAAAGTGACGTGTGTACGCGCACACAATCCACACAACAGCTTTGCTCGCTGCTTTTTACTTGGACTCATTCACATTTTCTCACTCTCGCACATGCAGGTATTCACCACGCAAAAGTTAATGCCTGATCAGTTAAAATAAATACCGGAACGCAAAACACGAATATCTGACATTTCCCGGAACAGGATCCGGCAAGATCTGGCTCAAATTAGGCACTGGATATACCTGACATTGAAACCCACTTTTGACACTTGTTGACACTTTACAGGCCCCCCAAAACCCCCTCAGAATAAGAGGACTAAGAAAAATTGAAAAAGAAAGAAAGTTGGAGTCTCATGCCAAATCTCATATCCACAGAGACAGACATAAGTACAATATTGAAAACAGCAACACTAGCCACTTGAGTACAGCGCAGAGTTGAATAGCAGAGCTGATAGAGATGTATCCGCACCTGTATGATTGTTTGCGAAGAGATTTTAAACTCTCAGAGGGGGGTCACACACCGGACAAGAAGCAGGGATGTTGTAGTGTTTGAAGCCGGTATAGCATCACTCAGCCTTTTCAAACTGCTTTTGCCATTACACGAAAAACAAAAAATGAACTTTGTTTAAAGTATACCAAGCCTATAGAGTTCACTGTCTTTACAAGCAGTTTGAGGAGTCTTGATCTTGAGTCTTTAGTTACCAGCTCACATCCTTCCCAGGTCACTGTAACAAACTAGAATGAATAACTCTGTTTTTATTAACCACAACAGACAGCTCCATTTGTTATGAGAAGAAGAAAAAAGTCTTGGGCAAAATTAGGCCCTCATCATGTAAATGTATGGGAGAGATGCCGGCTGCTCTACCAAATGCTGGCAGTTAAAGTCTAATGACTGTGGAAATGGTAATCATCTTGAAAAGCACTTGAGCGGCCTCCCATGGCAAACGCTCAGCGCTCGCAGTCAGGGACGCAAGAGCACACACGCTAATCTCCAAAGAAACTTTTCTTTTCTCCGAGCCCCTTCACTCGCCGCGCCCCTTTTTGCTCGCACTGTTTTTTATTCTTGTGTGTGAGTGTGCGGCAAAGAAATGCACAAAAGCATGGAGAATGTTCAATTGCTTGTGAAATTTAAATGGAGAGATTACACAGCTGCTCAAACGCCACGTTTGTGCCGGCTCATTCGTTTTGTTTTGCACTCTCACCATCTCTTCTGTCTGTCTCATCCCTCTTTCCTTCATTCTTTTTCTCTCCGTAGCTGGTGGTCCGTGGGGCGAGTGGTACACTGCTGTACTGCGAAGCGAAGCAGGCGGCCGGCACCTACCAGACTGTGAAGCTGCAGTGGTTGAAGGGTCTACAGGAAGCAGGTTTAGGGACCTGGGTCAGAAAACCTCCCGAGCAGGAAACCTTCACTCTGACTGTATGAATGCAGGCCTGACCTCAGGCTTTATCATCCCCTCTTCACCAAAACCACCTTCACCTGCCAACCAGTTGCCACAGAAGATCTTTCACACTCCTGAAGTCAACACCATCCCACTGCCAAAAAAAAGCTTCATGGAGAGATGACAAAAGTTGAGACTAGGGAGTAAACCTTGTTCTGTCAAAATCTTGCAAAATTTGGATTTGTTTCCATTAAGTCATAGGTCTCAAACTGGATTCCTGGAGGGCCGCAGCTCTGCACAGTTTTGCTTCAACCCTATCAAACACAGCTGATCCAAATAATTGAGGTGTTGAAAAGAGTCATGAACACCTTCATTATTTGGATCAGCTGTATTTGATAAGGTTAGAACTAAACTGTTTAGAGCTGTGGCCCTCCAGGAATTGAGTTTGATACCTATGCAATAAGTGTTACACACGGCAGCCTTTCCCACATTTAAGAATGCAGATAGGACAAGTCAGCATACTAATTATTTGCAAAGGTGTAATCAAAGTATACTTCAGCTTCTATGTGCATACAGAAGATATGTACTAGAGTATACTGTATATACACTTGATAGTGTTTGAAACCTACAGGTAAATGTGTAGCAGGGTTGGAACTAAACTTGCAGAGCTGCAGTCCTCCAGGAACTCAGTTTGACACCTGTTCTCTAAACCTACCTGTTACTGGGGTGTACTACCATACTTAAGCGTACAAAGTGATGCATGTTATTTTGCCAATTACGATGCGATCCTGGATTAACATCTATGTTGTTCCTGGGACATAATATTTGATGGAAAATGTAATCCATACCTATTCCCTACCCCTAAACCCAACCATAACTGTTAAATATTCACAAAAACAGAGGGGAATAATAATTGGACAACACTCATGTAGAAGTGCTTAAATCTATCCGTAAGCCTAAACTTAACATATACGGTAGATGTACCCTTATTCTGATTGGCTGATTGGAATGTTGTTCCAGGATCACCATAGATGTTAATCCAGGAACAGGTCCTACTTGGGGAAATCAGGTTGGGGACAAAAGCGATTGTACAAATTCATAGGTATTCGACACCAAATTTTTAAAAATCAATTACGGATTGTCACAACATTGTGTTTAAATATGTTAAACCATAACATTTTAGTAGTATTGAAAGCCTTAATTACTTTGAGTTAAAATCATGTTTAGTTTAATCGTGTGCTTAAAGACGCACTGTACGAATTTTGCAATTAGATATTTAAAAAGCACAAAACAAACACACCCACGTTGCCAGATTGGGCGGTTTCCTGCCATATTGAGCGGTTTTGAATTTGATTGTGGGGGTAAAAAATGGCATAGGCGGGTAGACAAAATTTGGGTGGTTTTGAAACGTAAATTTTAGACGCAACTTATTTAACAAAACACAAGTGTTTGCTCCTACTCCATTCAGTTAGTAGTGACTAGTGCATGGCGCAAACCGCGTGGGCCTACCTGCAAGAGGAGGAAAGATGTATCAAAATCTGTCTCCCCGGACAAATCTGTCTCCCCTTCGCATGCACGTGCATCATGCAGTGACAGCAGGTAAACTCACAGCGGTTTATAATGACACTTTTATCGATCATTTTTCCCACAATTGACAGCAAGAACAAACTTAGAAGCGTTGTCTGTTTAACAAGCAGCACCTAATTATGTTCAAAAGAAATTAAAACACCAAAATGGGACGAATTTATACCCCATTTTGAAAGTAAAACATACTCTAATAGGTATTATAATCTACACAACATTAAGTGCAGTGTGTGAGAGAGAGGGGGCAGTGTTTTGATGTGATCTGGTTATGTTGTGGTTCTGTCACTGCTGGTGTTAGTTGCTATATGGTTAAATTAACAGTTAAAGTAACTAGATTAATTAATTAAATTTTAATTAATTTAATTTTTGTGCATTTTGGCTGGTTTTGGACAGCTTTTGGGCTAGAGAAAGTCAGCTATATCTGGCAACACTGCACGCCCATAACCCAAAAAGGCCTCGCTCCGTTCCTAACCAGGGTTTTACAGCACTATTGGGTTATTGTGAAAATGTAGTTGTGCACTTTTACACCATCCAGCAGCCGCCAAAAGGTTTTACATGAGAAATGCACCCCTGCTGTAAAATGCACCTCCTCTGAAATGTGTATATATTAATTTATTAAATATTAATTTATATATATATATATATATATATATATATATATATATATATATATATAGTCAGCATTGATCTCCATCGTGTTATAAATGGGATTGTTCATGTTTTTATTGTAAGTTCATTATAAAATGTTTGAAATTGTAAAGTTATTCATAAGAATGAAGTCTTTTATTCATTTATTCATTAATTTTCTTTTCGGTTTAGTGCCTTTATTAATCAGGGGTCGCCACAGCGGAATGAACCGCCAACTTATCCAGCATGTTTTACGCTATACACTATGAACAATAGCTAATTCAATTCACCTACAGCACATAACCTAAAGCACTACAGACTGGGGAAACCCACACTGAAATGCCAACTGACCCAGCCGGGGCTCGAAGCAGCGACCTTGCTGTGAAGCGATTGTGCTACCCACTGCGCCACCGTGGCGCCTCGAATAAATAATTTTTTTTCTATTTATTTGTTAAAATAAATGGTGACTTTAATGTAATACAGTTGGTATATTTAACTAACTATACTACCTGGACTATACTATATCTTATTTTTTTACATTTATTTGTAAACCTAGTGTGTTTTAAAATGCGTTTCGCTTCTTGTTCTGGTTTTATCCATCAAAATAATAATGAGATAACACTTAAATATATTATGGCTTTTGTTTGTTTTTTATGTAGACTTAATTAATTGTAGTGTAGACTAGGTGGTGCATTTTACGGCAGGGTTGCATTTCTCGGCACAACACACCTGTTGTAATCTGGGGGGTGCAATTTACGGCAGGGGTGCATTTCTCGGTACAACACCGGAGCTAAAGGGCTTGCTTCAGAGGACGGGACAGAAAATAACTCGAGCATTTCAAAGTTATTCAAGTCATTTCAAGGCTTCATTTACAAGTAAAGGTAAGACCAGTGTGGGAATCCACAGTGCGTGTGTTTGTGTGTGTGTGAGAGAGAGAGAGAGAGAGAGAGAGAGAGAGAGCACGTGCGGCCGCTGCGTGGCTGTCAGTAGTTCACCTCGGTGTGTTTGGGAGGCATATTGAACCGCTATACATTGTACATTCTTCCTTGGTCCACTCTACTATACCTGCTGTGTACATAAAGAAAGCTGATAGAAAACAATCGGTAGTTAGCAAATTTGTAAACCTGACTGAAAGAGTTAGTGCTTCACCAGCTGCAAACATCACTGCACATCACATTCTGTGGGAAACAATGAGATTTTTGACAGAACAAGGTTTACCAGCAACGACAAGAGGAAATGTGAGAAATGGTATTGAGGTAAAGTTGGTTGTAACGTTATATTCGCACGTTCGTTCATTTTAACGCCTATATTGTTTACCACGCTACTTTAAATATTGGGTCTGAAATCGCGTGTAAACATGACTTCAAGACAACATTAGTACTATTTAATGGACTATATGCTCAGCTTTTGTTTTTCAGCCACTGATGAACTTCCGGTTTACACGACTATTATTCAATTTACACAAGGTTGCTTTTACAGCATCAATGTTGTAATGTAATTCAAATATAATCAGTTAAATAGACTTAGACATCCATTTGGTTGTTAAAGCGTAAAAATTGATGAAAACCCGTTTAAGCGCAGTCATAGCGACAGGCTAGCACAAAACCCCATTACTGAGGTAATATTAATTAACATATTTTAAAAACATGGCGCGGAAAACTATAATTAATGCAGTGATTCTTGTTTGGTCTGATACCCACTTTATATCGTATCTCAGCCAGGCAGTGAAGATCGCTGTTTTTTAAAAGAAATTAGATCTTAAACGTGGCGATTTTGTATAAGCCCTGGCTGACAAATTAAAAGTCCGTGTGCACATACCCCATTGACTGAACAATGTTGTACTGTAATTAGTAATTGGCTGCAAATAGGATTTCCCTACTCAGAATTTGTAAAAAAAAAAAATATATATATATATATATATATATATATATATATATATATATATATATACTTTTATAAAATTATATTATGGAGAAGGTCAGAATGTGCGAATATAAAGCCAACTTTACCTCAATAGAAATGGGGACTTTTACTAAAACACAGGAGAAGATGGAAAGATGGTCACCTCTCTATCTCTCTCTCTGCCTTTCTCTCCTGTAACTGTCATTCAGATGTGTGTATGTGTGTGTTAACCTTCGCCAAAGTGAAAGGCAGTCGCCGTCTTGTCATTATCTGCCCGTTTCCGGATGGCCTGCCCCTGAAGAGCTCCGACACGCTGTCCAATTAGAGGTCCTGTCAGAGTGATGCGGCCCTCATTTTCCTCTCTTTCCCTCTCTCTATTTCACTCTAACTTCAAAAAAGGGAACGAAAAAACAGTAGGGTTTGACATTGCAAAGACAGGTTAATTCAGCTCCGTTTTTTTGGGTGGTAATGGTGACAAGCTAATGTAAATGGTGCCATTACGACACACCGGGTCTCGACTTTTAATACCTCAATGCGGCTCACAGGTGACGTGTCATTTCTGCTCTTTGTGTGCGTCAGCGCTGTATCTTCACAAAGGGGAACGTCGCCGGTTTGACGCACACACAAAAGACGAAAACGGCAGTGCCAGTAGAGATCCGTGATTATGGAGTAATTTGCACCTAATGTATTCATTTACAAACCGAGCACATTATAAATTGCCCCCCGCATCCCAAACGCGTGCCACTTTACTTGAGGTTTAACTAATGATTCATATAGACCTGCTTATCAAACTATTTCATGACTGTAATGAGGAAATTCAATAGGAACTTAATTCTAAAATGGCTATCATAACATTATTCATCAATATGTGGCTCTTATGATTCTTGAAGCTATAGAAAATAAAAATGTAAAGCAGGAAATACACTGGGATCATTGTTTTTGCTTGCATCCCTCAAAATGGTCCGATAATTTCATTCACAGCTACAGCGGTGGTGGTTCTAGACCACTTGTACTTTTAGGGAGCACTCTTTAACATGAATCTCAAACTACTTAAACAATTATTTAGTCATTTTTTTTTTCATGCATCATTCTGCAGTCTTCGTAAACAAGCTAATTAAATAACTTAAACTCAAAATAATTTTCAAGTTAATTTATTTGACTGGTAACTTTATATTGTAGTGGGATAACATTCAAGTACACCGACACACTTTTTTGGACATGTAAACTTTAACAGATACAGTTGAATTGTTTTGCCCTCCCATTAATTAAAAATAATGTTTATTTAAATATATTTAACAAACCAATGGGAAAACAACAACAGTATTTCCTATAAAACTAAAATAATTCTTCTGTAGTCATAAGTTATATCTCTTATAGTTTGTCTTGAATAAAAGCAGTTTTTAATTTTTTAATTAACAATTTTAAGGTCAGTGATTGGTTGGGTCGATAGACGATGGTATTGTCCATCGCAGATGACCGATAGACATCACGATCCTCCGCCCCCATCGCAGCAGCAACCCGCTCGCAAAAAATACACACTTAGGCCCCGTTTACACTAATACGTCTGTTTTAAATTGGCATTTTAGAACGAAAATGATCCACACTAGTGTTTCACGTGGCAAATCTGAAAATATCTCCGTTCACACTATACCACTGAAAACGCACATCATGTGACCACACACAGGTCACGTTTTGAGGTCAGACAGTTTATCAAGGATGTACCGCTGGATCGCGTCTCAGTATTGTTAAATGTGATTATTTAATTAATCTTGTCTTTATCTAACGACTCTTCGCTTTTGAATCAGGTAACATGTCACAGCATCAATACTACGGCTGTGTGATTTGGGGATAATATCTAATTGTGATTTATTTGACAGATACTGCACTTTAATTTTGTAGTCAAGCTTCAGCTCAATAATGTGCAAGCCGTGGCACCAATTCTGTGACGGCTCTTAAAAATGACCTGTTTTTGTTTGGTGTCTGTGACTTTGAAACCAACATATTCCCATATTACCAACGCTGTTTTTCTTTTTTAATTATTCATCTATTAATGCTTCTGAAGCAGCAGACGCCCACTTGTCTGCGCTTTCCTGTGTGTTTTATTGTGGCCTTTCTGCATAGTTCGGTTGCCCATTTCTAATTGGGGAAAAAAATGAAAGTGAGCTCATTCAATTGGCTAGTAAGACTGTCACACACAGACGGCAGTCATGCATTTGCTCTGGACGGGGTAAATCAAATACTGCAATACATATACATTTCATATCGCAGCCTCTTGCGATTTTTAACTACGTTTCAAATTGCGATTCGATTTAGATTAATCACACAGCCCTAGTCAGTACACTGCTTCAATCTTTCACTTTCACGCCTGTACTTAGTAATTTTAACGAAAACATCAGATACTGTTGGTTGTGCACCTTTTTTACCAACCAAGTTTGTCGACGCCATTATAACGACACAGATCACTCTGCCTATTCATGCCAGAGTCCTGTGAAAAAAGTGATTGACAGGTGGTAATATGTGTGTAACTTATCTTTATTTCTGATTTGGTTATGGGTAAAACAAAGACCATGCATGTCAGGTAGTTGAAACGGTAGGCTACAAATAATTCATTCGTTATTAATTAATTAGTTATTCATAAATAAATAATTCACCTCCGCCTATAAGGACGATTCCATCGTGATGTTTCACTTTAGACATTGTACGATGCCAGATTGGTCGACATCGCCCAACCCTAGTCTTTGACTTTCTATATTAAAAGTTTTATAATCAACATTTTGATAGTTTTTCACAACATGACCACGACAGACGTTGATTTATTTCTTATTATTATTTTATGTCAATTTACGGATTCACTTCTGACAAATGTGGGAAACTAATGCGCGCAGTATCGTCACTGACAAAACTCAAGGGAAAGCAGAGATAGTGAGTGCGAGTGAGAGAGCATGAGAGGCCTCAGTTATATCTCCACAGTCCTCCACTGATGGCTGATCTCGCTTCTTCATGGCGTTTTAGTTGACACCAAAATATGCGTCCAAATGTAGGGGGGCCAGGAGAAGGGGGGGGGGGGGGGCAGTTTGTTGACATGGGGGCACCGGCCGCCCTGGCTCGCCCCTAGAACCGCCACTGAGCAACAGTACAGTCTGTCATCTTATGTCCTTTATTTATGTTCAGTACGTGTGCTTTAACCTTGAGTTGCTTTATATATTAATACAAATGTTTATTGTTGTCAACTCAATCATTCTACTAACTGGCTGGCAACATGTTTAATGGTTGATACTTTTAGTTTGTTATTGCTTCTATTATTAATATTACATCCTTTCAGTATGTTTTCCAATGTCAATCCTTGCTGAGATGTCATGTGGCCAGCCTTTACAAACAAATGGGAGATGTTACAGGGACACCTAGTGGTTATTAATGGATCTTCACCTCTCTCTCTGACCCCTGCTTAGAGTCTCACTTGATGTTAAATATACATTTTATTCTTTAAATAACAAATGCATTCATGCTTAAATGTGAAATGTTGTCTACCATTAGAAATAGAAGATCAGTAGAAATTGAATCTGAGCTCTTCGTGATGCGACTCGGCCTCCTTTTTCTGTCTTATATTCTGGTTAATTGATGAATGCTGTTTTCATTTGCGTCACTCACAATCCTCGTTTCTGTAACTGGACAGACTGTTAATGCACGCGTCTTATGTACATTTCTTCTCTCTCAATCATGTTACGTTTAAGTCACGCTTTTTCTTCATCACAACACAAACCCCTGACGAGACTACGTCTCAAGTAGTTCAGTCGTAAGGCATGATTGAATGGCAATATTGTACTAATGACTGTACATTTTGTAAAAATTTGTAAGGAAAAAAAAAAAAGAAATACAGAAAACTAAAAGAATAACCTTGAGATCTCTCAATAAAGTGTACATTTTAACCTGAAGGCATATGCTGCTACGGTCTGTACATTGCACTTGAGTTAAAAGTGAATGTTTATGTGAATAAAAACAAAAATAACTATGTTGTGATATACTTGGACTTGGTTCTGTTTGATTTGCTGTCAAATGTTGAAGTGGAGGTATTTACAGGAAGGTTTTATTTTGCAAACATGAGCTATACATGAAATAATCTTCAGCTATTTCTGTTAATTATATTAATTTTAACATTTACTAATGCACTATTAAAATCCAAAGCATGAGCATACTCAAGCTAACAATAAATTATTCATTTTTATTATTAATAATATAATGATATTGCTCCATGTAATTAACTATTGGGAACTTGTAATTATATACAGTATTTATATACAGTGTGTGTGTGTGTGTGTACAGTTCTGACTTCAACTGTATATATACATACATACATACATACATACATACATATACAAGTCTGGCTTTTTTCACAGTTACTGGCTAATCTTGTTTATCAGATGTCTCCTTGATGCACATCTTAACAGCGTTCGCCGGAGATATTATTTATATATGCTATG